>NC_059272.1:25422728-25455228 GCF_017591435.1 Portunus trituberculatus
GCACTATCTTTTCCATTATTTTCCAGTCACACACACGCCCACACCTCACCATCAATTTTTTGCTTCTCTTTCCTTCCCCTATGCACACAAACCTTTCCCTCGGCTCTTCCCCTTTTCACAAGACACGTCCTCTTACCTTATCAACTAGGAACTGACTGAAGAAGGTCACGTCATGCACATCCTTTAGGCTCTGTATGGCCTGCGTCACGTTCCGAAGCACCAGATGGGGGTTGAAGGTGTAAAATTTGTCCATTTGCATGAAGTCGCGGAGCACGTCAGCAGAGAGCCCGCGAGCCCCCAGCAGAAGCATCCCTAGTGTTGAAATGAGGTTGAGGGGTGACATGACGAAATTCTGACGCTTGTGTTGTTCCGCCGCGTGTTTATACACCTGTAAAAAGAAGATGGTAGGGTAACAAGCCATCCACACTGATATAGCCAGACTGACAGGCAGAATGCTAGCCAGCCAGCCAGCCAGCCAGCCAGACAGCCAGACAGACAGGTAGAGATGAAAACAAAGAAAATTTTACACAAGGAGTTAGTTGTGATGTGAGTTCAGGTGTGTGTGAAACTGTTCGAGTTGGTTTAGTTTATAATGAAGATGGATTTTTGGTGTGGGTAGAAAAGGATGGGTTTGTATGAGAGAGAGAGAGAGAGAGAGAGAGAGAGAGAGAGAGAGAGAGAGAGAGAGAGAGAGAGAGTTTTATTTAAGACAGTTGAATAAAGCAAAAATCAACTATATCCGTCGATTGAAAGAGAAAGAAAATATCAAACATATACTCATACACACACACACACACACACACACACACACACACACACACACACACACACACACACACACACACACACACACACACACACACACACACACACACACACACACACATTTTTTTCCGTTTTTCCCTTTTTCTACACTATGTTGTGTCATACATCACTCTGTTGAGTCACGAGTCACACGTACATCAGATGGTACAGAATGTTATCACTACAGTCGTTATCAGTTTGTCCCCTTATCAGCAGACACACACACACACACACACACACACACACACACACACACACACACACACACACACACACACACACACACACACACACACACACACACACACACACACACACACACACACACACACACACACACACACACACACACACACGCCCGGTAGCTCACTGGTTAGAGCGCTGACTTCACAAGCTTCACAAGCCAGAGGACCGGGTTTTGATTCCCCATCCGGGTGGAGATATTTGGGTGTGTCTCCTTTCACGTGTAGCCCCTGTTCACCTAGCAGTGAGTAGGTACGGGATGTAAATCGAGTTGTGACCTTGTTGTCCCGGTGTGTGGTGTGTGCCTGGTCTCAGGCCTATCCGAAGATCGGAAATAATGAGCTCTGAGCTCGTTCCGTAGGGTAAGGTCTGGCTGTCTCGTCAGAGACTGCAGCAGATCAAACAGTGAAACAACACACACACACACTCACACAAGCACAAACACATAAATAAATAGACATAGATATTGACCACAAAATCACGAACAAACAAGTTTCTGTACGTGACAAGAAAAATAAATTCGTCCTTCCCACACGTACCCTGAAGGTGATATCGTTCATGGCATCCACAAACTCCCTGATGTCTGGATTCAAGTTTTCCACGGACGCCTCCAAGCCAGGGTTGTCCTCGGGGGCCTGCAGCAGTGTAGCGGAGGGCTCTGGGGGCGCTCCGTGGTGGTGTTTGTGGTCATGGTCGTGGTGGTCGTGGTGGTGGTCGTGGTGGTGGTGGTCGTGGTGGTGGTGGTCGTGGTAAGGACTAGTGGCGTTGGGTCCTGGGAAGCCGAGGTCGTCTGTGGTATTCAGTTGAGGTTGCGAAGATGGTAGTTCGTCATAGTCGTAGTAGTGCTGTGGTAATAGTAGTCGTTATTGTAGCTGTTGTAGTAGTGATATTGGTAATAGTAGTAGCAGTAGTAGTTGTAGTAGTAGTAGTAGTAGTTGTAGTAGTAGTACTAGTAGTAGTAGTTTTTTTTATGTAAGAGAGGAGGATTGGCCAAGGGCAACAAAAATATAAAGAAAAAAAGCTCACTCATTTGCCAGTCACCTTATAGAGTCGATAGAATTAGCAAAAGGATATGAACAAATGCCTTAAAACCTCCCTCTTGAAAGAAGTCGAGTCATAGGAAGTTGGAAATACAGACACAGGCAGGGAATTCCAGAGTTTACCAGAGATTACCAGGGTAGTAGCAGTACTAGTAGATGTAGTAATAGTAGTAGTAGTAGTAGTAGTAGTAGTAGTAGTAGTAGCAGTAGTAGCAGGAGCAACAGCAGGAACCACACCGACAGTTACTAACACCAGCATTAATTAAGGTAACACTGCAAGGTGGTCACCAAGACTCAGGTGGTGGTGTCAGAGATCTCTCACCTTTTACCTGGAGACAAACGAGATGGAGAAGCGGGAGAAGCGAGTCTCAGCAAAGAAGGATGGAAATAAAAAAGAGCGCTCGTTGAATAATGCCTCATCCTATCCTTCCAAAGAACCGAGCAGGGAAGGCAAGCTGGCTGAGCAAAGGCCTTAATATAATTTCGCGAGAGAGGGCTTTGTCACCGTGGAATATGACTTTTTTTTCACTCGGTGCATATTTTAAGGAAAGAAATGTGGATGTTGCAGGTTTTTATCGCCGAGTTCTTTGAATGAGTGGATAATTCCTCTTTCGCTCTTAATTATTGCAAGTTAGTGCTTCTTCGCTCTCGAGTTGTATCTCTCTCTCTCTCTCTCTCTCTCTCTCTCTCTCTCTCTCTCTCTCTCTCTCTCTCTCTCTCTCTCTCTCTCTCTCTCTCTCTCTCTCTCTCTCTCTCTCTCTCTCTCTCTCTCTCTCTCTCTCTCTCTCTCTCTCTCTCTCTCTCTCTCTCTCTCTCTCTCTCTCTCTCTCTCTCTCTCTCTCTCTCTCTCTCTCTCTCTCTCTCTCTCTCTCTCTCTCTCTCTCTCTCTCTCTCTCTCTCTCTCTCTCTCTCTCTCTCTCTCTCTCTCTCTCTCTCTCTCTCTCTCTCTCTCTGACAATTTAGAGACTCAATATTTCTGTAAGTGGTTCTTTTCCATTGAGATGAATTAGATGCGTTTACTGTACAAGTACTAAAGAAAAAAGATATTAAAGAAATAGTCTTCTTATAAAATTAATTTTTTAACTATATTCAGTGCACTTCCTTGTTTGAATTAAAACATTTCTCTCATTGATATATTTGTGCATTCTTTTCAAAATATTATGCTTAAGGAATATACTTAATGTATTAAATACTTGCTCTAAATAATGCTATTGAAAATATTGTGAAAGCACAGGGTGGCTCGTGAGTGAGGTGCATTCTTCGGGATGTGACACACGTATGCTGTGTTTCCTTTTACATATTTTGCGAGAAATTGACATGAAAGTTTTGTGCAGCGGCTGGAGTTTTTCCTGCCTCCCTCCTTCCTCCCGACTTGCTATTTACTTTAGTATACCTTTTGTGTATAACGTACGCAGTCAGTTAGCAAATGACAAAATTTTTTTTGTTTTGTTTTGTTTGAGTTAGTGAAGAAAATCACATACAGTAATACAATAATTATTAAGTGTTGATTTGAAAAAAAAAAATATATAGCAACTCACCGTAACTGTCACCCGCTCAGCACAACACTCAGACTCAGTTGACAACTTGACATCTTGACACCAAATTGACCAAAGTGATAAGCCTCGTCAATCAGCTGACTGCCAAAAGTGTATCTTTTCTTACGGTGAAGATGTCTTTCACATTCACTCATGATATTCATTTGATGATATTCATTCCGTGACGGGAGTGTAGTTAACAGTAGCAAAGTCGGCATGAAGCGTGTGAGTTATCACTTTATATGATTAAAAGGTAGCATTTTAACAACCACTACATAGCTGTTACCTGTATATTTTCTTCAGTGACACAAAATTTCAATTTGTCATCTGCTAACCGTTTCTTGTAAGGCTTTAACTGCTTACATTATACACAAACATGATCACTTAATGCCGCTTGACACCAGTGGAGTGCGAAGAGAGTCAGGGAGATAGGAGAGGGAAGGAGTAGAACAACACAGAACAGTTACCGCTACACATAATTTTCATGTCAATTTCTCACGCCTTGAACCATCAAATTACGAAATATGTATGTTAACTCACGCATACTCTGTTTACTAGATACTCTAAAGGAATGCGCTCCACTGGCGGGCAAAAGAGAAGGAAGAGGAGGAGGGGAAGGAGGAAAAGGAGGAGACAAGGACACGTGACACCACCTGGCGCACCTCAGGCACGTTGTCCAGGTAGACTGAGGAGCCGTAGTAGTCGTAGAAGATGTCACCCTCCGTCAGGTTTCCATGCACCTGAAGGGCTTCCAGGTCTATCTTGTCCTGATTACCCGTGCCCGCCAGCTGGGAGGGAGGCAGCACGCTGGAGGCGCTGCTAGGGGCACTACTGGGGCCTGACTGCCTGGGTGGGGAATGGGGCAGCGGGGACCTGACGGGTTCTTGAGTTTGGGCTTCATCAGCGTTGGAGGATAACGGTGGCACAGCTGCTGGTGATAGGGAAGGCTGGGAGATATGCTGGCTGGTGAAAGCTGTTGCGTCCTGCCCACCGCCACCCGTCGCTGTGAAGTGCTGCGATGGAATGTCCGTGAAGCGGCCATCGTCTGTGCCTTCGTCTGCCGAGAGAAGGTTCGTGGTGGAGAGCGAGGGCGGCGAGTGGGTGTCGGCAGTGTCTCTCGTCTCGGTGGAGGAAGGAACGGCCTCTCCCGTTGTCCTGTCTGGGAATCCGTTGTGACTCTGCAGCACTTCTAGGAGCATTGCGGCACTCTCGTAGGGATTAAGAGGCTCAATGGCAGCGACGTGACTCTGCTCCGTGCCTCCCGTGTGTCCTGAGGCTGGGCTACGCACAGGGTAAGTGCCGCTCTGCCCATCCAGCGGCATGACGTCGTACGGATTTTCTGACTCCACAGGGTCAACCAGATCAATACTGAGCAGATTTTCGGGACCATAGGAAAGTGTCACTCCAGCGCTTGGCTCACTTGGGATATCGGTAGGCACGAAGTAATCGATCCTAGAGGCTGGATAGGTTATTGCCGCTGTGTCATCAACGGAATCATCAAGCGTAGAAGGGGTCATGGGTAAGGTCACGATGGTTTGTGGAGGCTGTGTCGGTGCTGGGGGGGACACTGACGGAGGAAGCGAGGCCCCGGAGGCATGGGAGTCACCGCTGAGGACACTAGTGGCGTAATCAATGAAGGTGGAGAGGATGGCTGGCGACGCGGTGCTGGAGGGCGGCAGGCGGGCGTTGTTGTACGACTGAGCGTAGAAATCCGTGAGGGTGGAGAGTAATGTGTCTTCACTGGTCTTGGCTTCCTGCTTGCCATTCCCTTCCTCGTATTCGTTGGTGCTCATGGGCGGCATGGTTGTGGCTTCACTGGAGTTCTTGCCACCACTGGGACTCTCGGTTATCTCGGTCACCTCATCCTCAGGAGTGGCCGGAGCCTCAGAAGTGGTTGTTGTGCTGCCAGAGGGAATGACAGTATCCACAGACTGCACCTCAGGACTCGAGTGGTAATCTTCAGTCGCCTCCAGATTCTGAGTAGTAATCTCATACACTTCATTAGTAGTCCCCTCCTGCGCTGAGGGCCGCCTTGAGAGGAGATTACTCCCTCTGTTAGGCTCTATTACCTCCTCTGATTCTCCTGATGGGGCGGCAGTAGTAGTAGTGGCAGCAACAGGCACAGATGTAGGGTTGAGGGTGGTGGTGGTGACGGTGGTGGTGGGGGTGGGAGGGGAGTAGGTGGAGAGGAACTGCCACTGCGTAGCGATGTGTTCGGGTACGTTGTGGAGGCTCTGCAGCATGTCCTCAGGGATCTCCAGGGACTCCTCAGACTGGTCATTGTTGGCGGAGGGCGTGGAGGAGGAGGAGGAGGAGGTGCCCTGGGTCTGTGCGGCCTCCGAGGACACCATCTGTAAGAGAGGGAGTAGTGAGGGTGGCTAATTGGTCTGTTTGTTACTGAGGCATCAACTGAGTGGCACTGATTGGTTGGCTGATTTACTGATTTTCCGATTGAATTACTGAGTGACAGACTAAGTGACTGATTGATTGACTGAATGTAAAAGCAGCTAATTAAATAACTAAATATATAACTTAATGATTGACTAACTCATTAACTGATTCTCACTCACTCGCTCACTCTTTTACTCACTTTTTACACACTCACTCACTCACTCACATACTCAAAGAATACTTCCGGTGTTGTTGATATTACTACATATTCCTATCGTGAAGAACATTCTGGATTTTTTCCTCCCTTTCTCGAAACAAAAAATATTAGATAATAGAAGAAGTAATAAAGAGTACAAGAAGTGAACAAAAATTTTCTGAAACCAAGAATAATTGTTCAGTTCTAGGAAAAAGAGAGAAAATAGAGTAAAATATCTTATCTTCCCTTTGCAGCGAATCATTACCTTCATTTTTGCAATTTCATTTTTCTTCTTATCTTCAAAAATACGTGAAAAAAAATGTAGTGCTAATGGTTTCCAACACAGTGAAACGAAACATGAACATGAGCGAGTTTTAATTCAGTGCTTCAATTAAAGACTAGAAGTATTTTTAGAATCAATAAATGTCCTGACTTTTTCCCATATTATTTATCAACCATTTTTTCTTATTTTTTTTCAGGAAGACAGAGCGAAAATGTCGCTGCTCCTGAATAGAACAAGGCGAAGCAGAACTGGAAAAGGCACGTTAAGTAAGTAAAAGCTTCACTCTAGTGCTTCGTTCACAGTTTCGCACTAACAAGATTTTCGAAGCAGTGATTGAGATTCTATTTATTCTCTCTCTCTCTCTCTCTCTCTCTCTCTCTCTCTCTCTCTCTCTCTCTCTGCGTGTACCAGACAGGTAGATGGTGGTGGTGGTGGTGGTGGTGGTGGCTGTGCAGAGATGTAATGGCTGTGTTAATGGTTTTTGGCAAGACTATCGTATTCCACTATCCTCTTGTACACACACACACACACACACACACACACACACACACGCTGCAGCAGAGAGAGAGAGAGAGAGAGAGAGAGAGAGAGAGTTTTTCCTAACTTACCTCATCTCATCTTACCTCATCGTTCTTTAACTTCTAACCTTACCTTATTTAGTCTTTATATGTTACATTGGTAAAAAATCAAGAAAAAAAATCCATTCTCTAAAGTACCAGCCTCTAAAGGAAAGAGGCCAAAGGTATCCCAAAGCAACCCTTACCTCACCTTACCTCGCCAGACCTCACCCGATCAGAATCTTTACGCTTTTTTTTTATTAGTTTTATACCATGCCGGCTTTTCACGGGAATTTATGGGCTAAAGGGGGTACTTTTTTGGAGTACCTCCAATCTCAACGCCCATCCGCTAGGAAACCCTTGCTCCGAGTGAGGAACCCCAACCTACACTCGGACCGTGGACAGGATTTGAACCCGTGCGCTTGGAGACCCCTCGGACCCCAAAGCACGGCGGCCCCTTTTTAGTACTACGCGTTATCAACACCAGGGAGGACTGTCTGCTGTTACAGGAAGATATAAACAAAATCTATGAGTGGAGTAGGAAGTGGAAATTAAGAGTTCAATGCCAAGAAATGTCACGTAATAGAACTAGAAAGGAGCAAAAGAAGACCGAAGAACAATCGAACAAATGTGAACCAAAAAAAGAGGAAATGAAGTCAACAGCCAAGATCACGAGAAGCAAGGACGAGAACGCTGAGTGGGAGCCATCTAGTACAGAAAAAAGAATAATGCAACAAATGTGGACCAAAATAAAGAGGAAAGGACGTCAACACTCAAGTAAGATCACGAGGAGCAAGGACGAGAACGCTGAGTGTGAGCCATAACAAAGCCATCTCCCATCCGTACTACTTAACTAAATTACAGAGGAAAGGAAAGAAGAGAGAGAGAAAATCCATTACTATCTTACCTACAAAGTTTACGTGTGTCTCTTTATTATTCACTATTTACCACATGGATGAAAATTAGTTATATATGTCAAAGTGTGACTCCAATTTATCACTTTATTAGAGAGAAAGTCACGAAAAAATATATAATACGATCTCTGAATCCGATAAAAATGCAAAGAGGGAAAAATGAGAAAAAAGAGAAAGACACACTGGCATAGTTATCTCTCTTTACCTGATGAAGAAGAGAACATCACCTCCTCACCTACTGAAGAAGAGAAAGGACCACGTTCTGAAACACTCCTGCACCGCAATTCACTACTGTCAAAAGACTCCTGTTTATTTTACGTTGGATTTTAATGACGTTTCTACGGTTCTAATGACAGACTGACAATATTTTTACATTATTAACAGAAAAAAAACACGCTTGACATTCCAGCTGATCATCTCTGTGTCCTTCCAAAACAGTCTTGATGAAATAGCCAAGCGTTTCAGAATAAGAAAAGAAGAGAATCAAGAAAAGAAGGGAAGGAAAATAGTTGGAAATCTAGACTCACTTGCAGCAACGTAATAGAGTATCACCACTTCTTTACCTACCAAAGAGGAAGAAGAGAGGAAAGAAACAGGAAATTAAGACGTGACTACTACCACAGTAAGAGAAAAGCACCAATGTCTCACTGAACAAAAGAGAAAAGAAAAAGAAGAGAGGAATTAAGAAGCCTTATCTTTTAATACAACTGAAGAAGAAAAGATGAGGAAAAGAAATGACCTACTGAACAAAGAGAGAAGAGGAAGGCAGGTGGTAATTAAAGGCCTCACCTGCTGTACAGTCGCCACCACGCCGTGTATGTTGCTGGAGGGGCGTGCTGGGGGCTGCTGAGGGCTTGGGTGGAGCGCTGGGTCCAATTCAGAGGAGGAGCGTGTGTTCTCCCCATACAAGCCGCGGTACGGAGAGCATTCCAGCAGCATGGCCTGTGTGGGGAGCATTGGTTGGTGCATTAAAGGTGGAACAGCAGGAAGGAAAAAGATGATGTTATGCAAGAGTAGGAAGGGAAATAGAAAGAAGAAAAAATTGGAGAGAGGGAGAAGAGAGATGAGATGGAGGAAAAGGTGGAAAATGAGGTTATGTTGATTGGTTTAAAACGTAATAATAGGAAAAGGAAAAATTTATTATGTAAAAGGTGGAAAGGAAGTTAAAAATAAAAGAAGGAAGATGGGAGGAAAAATAAGCCAGTAGATGATGATGATAAGGAGGAGGACGGGGAAGGAAATTTGAACTAATTAATTTAAGATAGAACAAGAGGAAAACCAGAAGAATATACGACAAAAGGGGAAAATGCTTAGAATGAAATGAGAAAGGACAAGTAGTTCAAGCAGTTGTGAGACGAGAAAAGAAGGAACTAAAATAACAAAAAAGAGAATTCTACTTATTTTCCATTCGTTCCCATCCTATCCTTCACACCTTTTACCTACTGTTTTCCATTAAAAACCACTAACACTGCATATAGAGGGTCATGAATGTAGTGGAGGTGAGGAACAGAAGTGTTTCAGAATCCGGTCCTGTGTTAGGTACAAGATTTCTCGTTAGTCGTGTCACTGCATAGAGACTGAAGATGTTCGTGTTATTCTGAAAACTACACCACTTTTATTCAGAAGAGAGTGAAATGCAAAGAAAAGAATATAAAAAAAAGGAGAAGCTGGAAAATGTTATGAGCGTCTATTAATTGATTAGTGATGTGAGAAAAGCGAAGATGGATGATGAGACTTAACCCTTTCACTCCGACACGAAATAATTAACAGCATCGGGGTTTCGTAAGCAATGCGTGAAATCTTTATGAGCGTGTACAAGATAGTTAGCGATGAAGAAGAATACATTTTGCAATTTCTTCCCAGTTTTAAAGTTGGAACCAATAAAAGTGAACCATGTGGCAATCAAAGGGTTAATATTAAATAGAGGGAGGTGCATCAGATGAGGTCGAGGTGTCTGATTCACAGAGGAAGAAAAAAACAATAAACGGTAGGCAAAAGGTGTGAAGGATAGAATGGGAACGAATGGAGAATAAGAAGAATTGAATTACTCCTTCTTTTTGTTATTTCATTTCTTTGTTTTCTCCTCTCACAATTAATTAATGTTCTAATAGTTCATGTTCTAATGGCAGATGAACATTATCAACAGGAAAAACACTCTTAAAAATCTGGCTCATCATTTTTGTGGTATTAGAAGACAGTCATTAGGCTCAGAATGGGGACAGCTATGCCCTCCCACACTCACTCTCAACTCTCTCTCTCTCTCTCTCTCTCTCTCTCTCTCTCTCTCTCTCTCTCTCTCTCTCTCTCTCTCTCTCTCTCTCTCTCTCTCTCTCTCTCTCTCTCTCTCTCTCTCTCTCTCTCTCTCTCTCTCTCTCTCTCTCTCTCTCTCTCTCTCTCTCTCTCTCTCTCCAATGGTTCATCACTTTTCCAAACATTAACACCACGAAACTCCTTCTCACTTCCTCGCAGTTCCGCCCTTTTGTTGTTTTGCCTCCTGCCTCCCTCTCCCCCTCCCTATCCCTCTCCCTCTCCCTGCCTCTCTTTGTCCACTGATCTGAATAATGTGAAAGATAAACGGAGACTGTTGCTGTAGCTGCCTCCCTCTCCTCTTCATCCTCCTCCTCCTTCTCCTCACCGTGCCGTCACCAGTGTAACAGGCACGAAAGGAAAATATTTGACGTTAGTAAGAGAGAGAGAGAGAGAGAGAGAGAGAGAGAGAGAGAGAGAGAGAGAGAGAGAGAGAGAGAGAGAGAGAGAGAGAGAGAGAGAGAGAGAGAGATGGTGAAGGGGAGATTCGATAATACTTTTTACTGCAATATTTTAAGGTTTTATTGAGCTTAAACCAGATTGAAGACGAAAATATCGGGTCATTATGAGAGAGAGAGAGAGAGAGAGAGAGAGAGAGAGAGAGAGAGAGAGAGAGAGAGAGAGTACTTTTAGGAATTCGATAATGCATTTTACCCATTTACCGTCAGATTTTTAAAGAGATAAAAGCGAATGTTTAAGAAAAATCGTTGAAGTCATTACCAGAGAGAGAGAGAGAGGGCGTTTCAGAATCAGACCGCCCTGGAGTGCACGAGTGTTGATCCTACCAACACTTAACCATACTTACCATACCATTTTATGACCTTATCTAACCATACCTTACCTAACCTAACCTACCAAACCTTACCTCACATTCTCTAACCTTACCTAACCCATACCTCACCTGTCATAACCTATTCTTTCCAAACTTAAGCTAAGCAAACCTAAAAATACCTAACATTGGCTAACCCTCACTATACTTAACCTAAATTAACCCAAAACCTGAGGCGTTTATGCGATGTGTTATGATGTCTGTGTTTTCAAAGCGTGCACTATTCATACTCTTCGCTATATACTCATTAATATCTCTCTCTCTCTCTCTCTCTCTCTCTCTCTCTCTCTCTCTCTCTCTCTCTCTCTCTCTGGTAACTTTTCACAATTTTATATTTTTCTTGAAGGCTATTTCAAAATTATGATAACAGAAGAATTATGAAGTGAAGAGAATAACATCCTGTCAATACCGGTGAACGAAAAATTAAATCATAAAAGATTAAACCATGAGGGAGCAAATTACTACCTCACTCATGGGAAGCGTGTGCCGGAACAATGAGGGGAACATGCGCTAAAAATGGACCCATTAGTCTACCAAAGGGAAGAAATATGAGAGTGTAAACAAAAAAACACAAAAAAATATGGGAAACTCACAGAGCCTCTTAGAATTTATAGGAAAAGGTAAAAATGGTTCTTAGACAGGATACAGTAACGTTTACTACTATGTGGACGTACTGTTAACCCCTTCAGTACCATGCCGCGTTTTCATATTCATTTTCGTTACTATTTGGCGATTTTATAGAGCTTCAGAAACTTATGTGGGGATTAAATTAGTGAAGACTGGCCATTAATCTTTTGACCTCCATAGACCCTTCCTTATTTAAATAAAGTCGTCTAATCATACCCAAAAATCATGGTAAAATGCGTATCAGTATTGAAGGGGTTAAGGGTGATGTAAATATTATTAATAACAGAAGAAGAAAATATGGGTTCAGTCTTCAGAAATTACGTTTTAAAAAAGGAGATAAAAATTTAACTGGCTCTCAAATAACAGTGGCAGGTTAGTGGAATAGACTCAGTAATCATGTTGTTTGTGCTGAGTGATTAGGAAGCTTCAGAAAAAGATGAAACTAATCTATGGAGGAAGATGATGAGTGGAAAAAAAGATACTGTAGATGTTTGTTTTTTTCATGTAGGGATTACCACATGTAGGTCTTGTGGCTTTTTGCACCTTCCCTTATTTTCTTGTTCGTTTGTGTATGTGTGTGTGTGTGTGTGTGTGTGTGTGTGTGTGTGTGTGTGTGTGTGCGAGGAGTGATGAAGCCGTCAGCTAGCGTTTGTAAGAGGAAGAAAGAATACTTGTTCGGCCAAGAGGATAAAGGAAGTCAGGAAAAATATGTGGCCGTATTCGAGAGCGGCAGGAAAAATTGCTTCATCAACCAACCTTAGAAAAAATATTAGTGTGTGTGTGTGTGTGTGTGTGTGTGTGTGTGTGTGTGTGTGTGTGTGTGTGTGTGTGTGTGTGTGTGTGTGTGTGTGTGTGTGTGTGTGTGTGTGTAAAGGAATGGGATAAAACGTTAATTAAAGTGCGTCAACGGACACCTTAATAAAGAACGGGAGACATAAGTCTTAGTAGTAGTACTAGTAGTAGTAGTAGTAGTAGTAGAAGAAGAAGAAGAAGAAGAAGAAGAAGAAGAAGAAGAAGAAGAAAAAGAAGAAATAGTAGTAGTAGTAGTAGTAGTAGTAGTAGTAGTAGTAGTAGTAGTAGTAGTAGAAGAAGAAGAAGAAGAAGAAGAAGCAGCAGTAGTAGTAGTAATAGCAATAGTAGTAGCAAATAGTTTTATTAGAACAAAGTCGTCAAGAAATGTTGAAAAGTAAAAAAAAATAACAAAGGTAAAAGTTTATAAAGGAGACAGAAAAATTAATTAAATGCTTCATCATAGGTAACAGCTTGATCGTTGTTTGTTTCTACTTGAAAATATACTCTGCAGTTAAAGCGTCAGTTGAAGCGTCCCTTCTCCATTTTAATTAAAGAAATAATGAATACGAAAAGACTTGTAACCAAAAAAGCGTGCACTGTTTCTCTTATATTTTAGTCCCAAAAATGTGTTTCTAGGTCGAAAAATATGAAGAACACAACTCTAACGTAAAGAAGCGAAAGAAAACGATGTGGATTTTTCATGTTCATATTATAAATTGAGAGGGGAAACAAAATCAGAACACTTCAGGACATGAACAGATACTTTCTAGTAGAATGTGTAAAAGAGAGAACCGGTTTTCTTTTTACAATTTTTTCTCTAATGAAAGTGTTCGTTAGAGGGACGCAGAGGGGGAGATAGGAGGATGTGGAAGGGGAGCGCTGTCAGGGAGTGTGGAGGGAAAAGTCTGTTTCGCCTCCACCAATATCCACGTGTCTATATAATGAAAGAAAAGAGAGAAGAAAAAAAGTAGAGAGAAAATAAACTAACAAGCTATTATGTAATCGAAAATAATGGAAAAAATGGTCAATGATAATGTAATAGATGGAGCTACGTATGTGGTGGTGGTGAAGTTATTCCAATTCTCTGCGATAGGAATCATGTGATAATGAAAAAGAAAAAGAACGGAGAGCAAGTAACAGTTGAGGAACAATCATAAGACAAAAATTTATTAAAGGGAAAACTCTTCTTGTTGCATCTCCCTCAGGCACAGACACTGATGAGTAGATGCAGTAGATTGTGTGATTAATTAGTGTATTGACTGACTGGTTATTTGAGCAAACTACTGTAAGGCAAAACGTTTCATTATTGGATCTTGTCTTTTTTCTTAAGAGGCTTCAATGGAACTTAATGCTGTTTTCAAGAGTGTTTTCATGACTGGTGATTTTGCTTTTAAAAGAACACGTCACCATCAATAGAAAAACAACCTTAAAACCTTGACCAATAATCTCTGTGGCCTTTGAAAACATGTAATCTTTATGAGAATCCGAACCGTTTCAAAATACAGGACATGGATTGAACTCTCAAGCCTTCGAGCTGAGACACGGTAGCCAAAAATTTATGAAACACTTTTTCTCCGCACTTCCACTACTTTTGAGAGGCTTTAGCTGAAGGCACACTAGTAATTAATCCTCTCTGTGGCCTGTGGAAGTAGTCGTGGTGAGAGGACGAAGCGTTTCAGAATACTGGAGGAGAGATGGGGAAGGAGAGGACGCCAGAAGACACGAACACATACCTGCACCTGATGGAGGAGAGCGTCGCCTCCTGCAGCAGTCCATTACGGCCATACACGTAGAAGGAAAATCTCTGCTCGCCATCCTGAAGGAGAGGCAGACGCACCTGGCGGGGAGGAGACTCGTGCTGCCAAGGCAAACGAGAGCTTCTTGCTGATTCAGCCTCCGCCATCACAGCCTCCTGCTTCCCCGCCTGCTGCTCGGGGCGGAGGTGCAGGTGGCGGCGGCGAAGGTGGTGGTGGTGGTGGTGTTTCTGCTGAGCTCCTCCCATTGTTTGCCACGCTCCTACTGCTGCTGCTACTTCCTTCTGCTGCCTGTGTCGGGAGGGAGGAGATAGTGACTAGGAGAGTGAGAAGTACATGAATGAATGAGAGAGAGAGAGAGAGAGAGAGAGAGAGAGAGAGAGAGAGAGAGAGAGAGAGAGAGAGAGAGAGAGAGAGAGAGAGAGAGAGAGAGAGAGAGAGAGAGAGAGAGAGAGAGAGAGAGGGCAGAAAATTGCATTTTTGAGTTTCCTTAAACTATCTTATGTAAATTTCTTTCTCAAAATTGCGCTCTTCGTTAAGCGAAAGGGATTTTTATTGAGTATTTGAAACAAATGACTAACTTACGACAAGACTATCACATACGCCCACCCTTGCACACACACACACACACACACACACACACACAAACTACTGCTAAGTGAACGTGCGTCACATTACATAGCAGCGTCAAACAGGAGATAGATGAGAGAAGATTGTGGATAACTTTCTTCCTCTGCCTGGTAACTTTGGCGAGGGTGATCAGAGAAAAGAAGAGGGGAGCGTGTCTGTGTGTGATCCAATAACACGCCGCGAGTGGGTGTGATGAGAGAGATTTATTAACGATAAGTCTTTTGTATTTAAGTAAAAGCAGATATTCGTACTTGTTTGTTGAATCTCTTTTACATATTCTTTTATTCAGTCTGTCTGACTATCTATCCTATCTGTATCTGTCTGTCTGTTTGTCAGTTTATCAATCAATCTATCTATCTATTTATCTACCTATCTCTCTCTCTCTCTCTCTCTCTCTCTCTCTCTCTCTCTCTCTCTCTCTCTCTCTCTCTCTCTCTCTCTCTCTCTCTCTCTCTCTCTCTCTCTCTCTCTCTCTCTCTCTCTCTCTCTCTCTCTCTCTCTCTATATATATATATATATATATATATATATATATATATATATATATAGATAGATAGATAGATAGATAGATAGATATATATATATATATATATATATATATATATATATATATATATATATATATATATATATATATATATATATATATATATATATACCTACCTACTATTTTATCTATTTATGTATTTGTCTATCTATCTATCCATATCTTTATCTACCAATTATCTATATACCTATCTTATTCATTTACTTATCTTTCTCTCTGTATATCTATCTGTTTATCTCTCTATCTCTATCTGTCTATTTGCCAATTTGTTTATCTTTACCTGTCGTGTCTACTGCTTCAAAACAAAAGAAGCTATAAATATACACTCCTGCTTAATTACACTAGAAGATTAATTATTGAAAATTAGAGGACAGAGAGGAGGAGGAGGAGGAGGAGGAGAAGAGGGAGCTGCGTCAAAAATACCTCCACCCACGTCCTTCCACATTTACGTTCTTTCCTCCCTCACGCAAAAACATCTTTACTTCCCCGCTCCCTGCCTCCCTCCCTTCAAGGCTTCAGTGTCCGTAGTAAGTCCTGTCCTTCCTGCCGTCCGTTCCATCTTCAGAGTCTTATACTCCTGCACTCCTTCACGTGCCCTCACCAGAATACTAAAATACTAAGCAGTTCAGCACACTTCCCTCGCTCAGCACTCCCCTGACAACAGCTCTCCGTCCTCCAATCCATAAGCGAGTAAGGATTGACATGTTAACGCATTCTTTCAATTAGAAGTTACTTTTTTTTATATGGTATGCATTTTTTTATATGAAATCATGATTCCTGTGTGTTTTTTTTTTTTACCTGACAGCTATAGTATTTATTTATTTTGTTATTAATCTATTTGTTAATTTCATTTATTTATTTGTTTATTCTATTTTATTTTATTTATTCATGTTTTATTTATATATTTATTCTTTTATTTTGCGGAAATCAATACTTTTTTGTTCCTTTTCCTCTTTAGCCAAGTAATGATTTCAGTAAAAGCGGCACTCAGATTTGATTAAAAAGTGGAAATTTATTTTGAGAAATAGTTCCGTCCTTTAGGTATAATAACGGTACGCCACATCCTCCCGAAAACATCATTACTCTCGGTTAGATCAAGCCAACAGGAATGCTGAGACGTGAAGGGCGATTCTTTAACAACCCCGCATCCCAGTCCCGCCAGTCCCGCCCCTGGAGGCCTGAGAAGTCTATTTTAGCTAAATTCATTCAAGTCTAAGTGATTAATATAATGACATGCAGCGTATTGTGCACCATATTCCGGTGACTGTAAGGCGCGTCGTTACCACCAGCTATAACAGCAATACTAACCAAATTACGAACCCATCATTTACACATCCACCGTCACAATATGTTCAGGAACTTTTTGGTGAGATTACTTGTGCACCCAACCTTGGTCTACCTTGGTGCCGTCCCTCGCTGCTCAGACCAAACATAGGTGAGCCCAGCCGCCACTTCCCCTCCCACCATTCACTACCCGCCCGACATTTCCGTTATCTCTGTTCGTTTGAAGTGATTAGCAAAGAGCACTCACGTGGGATGGCGGTGAGCAAGAGACAAATAAAGATTATTGGTCCATTAGTTTTGGTTTCAATTACCCGTCACGGTCGGAGCAGACATCCTCCACCTGCCACTCCTCTCGGCGGGTTAACGGCTCGTCTCCTGATGTCCTGAAGTTCAATTCTTTATTATTTTCCTTTCCCAAAAAACTTGTGTATGTGAGAAAGAACCACTCCACTTCAGACATGCTGCTATGTGGAACGCATGATGATAACGGAGAAGAAGTATTCTAAAAAGCAGAAACTACGTAAGAAATTATCACGTTAGTAACACCAAAAAATAACACACAAAAGTCCATCCTTAATCACCACCATTTCGTCCTCTATCCCCAACAATCCTTCCTTCATCACCAGCATTCACCAGCATTTTTTCTATCTCCATCACCCCCTTCTTCCATCCCCACCACTCCTATTCCCAACAATCCTATTTCTATTCCGACCAGTCCTTGAATCCCAGCAGTCCTTCCTTCATCCCCACCACACACTCCTCAGTACAGCCTCCCTCAGAGCCAGCAGGAGATGTCAGCCAGTGCAACCAGCCTTACATATTGTACTAACACGGCCAGACAAGAGGACACATGCCTGGCTACTCCGCTCCTCGCTTGTGTCTCCCTTTAGTCCCTCATTGTCACGCTGAGCCACCTATTGAGAGAGAGAGATAGATAGATAGATAGAGAGAGAGAGAGAGAGAGAGAGAGAGAGAGAGAGAGAGAGAGAGAGAGAGAGAGAGAGAGAGAGAGAGAGAGAGAGAGAAAGGGCATGCAAAATAGTAATTATAACGAAAAAGATATGATGTTTACGTACCACCACCATCATTCATTAGTCTCTCTCTCACTCGTTCTCCACATTGGATTCGTATCTCCAGACTTTCTCCTCCTCCTCCTCCTTCTCCTCTATTCATGCTATTGAACTATTCATGCCCTTAACAAGCAAGCTCACGGAAGAAGGAGGAGGAGGAAAAGGAAGTTGAGAAGAGGAAAGGAGTGACTGCAGAAGATGACGAGGAGAGGAGAGAAGAGGAGGAAAGCAGAATAGAATGGAGAGATTGGTAAATGAAAAGGAGGAAAAAGGAGGAGAAGCAGGAGGAGATGGAAGAGGAGGAGGAGGAATACAAAGGAATAGAACAGACAGCAATAGCCTTACTAGGCCTAACGATGCTGTCTGTGTGCCAATTCTACCACTACAGATTCTACGAGTTAGAGACTGAAGGACACTAGGGTTCAAGGAAGGAAAACAAGAGAGCACAGGGAGAGAGAAGGTCAAATATGTGATAGGAGAGGTTGAAAGGGAAATGCTGCTATAGTACAGTTACTAAAAGAGAGAGAAAAAAATTCATAGAGGTGCAAAGTATGTTATTTGAGAGGTTGATGCGAGGTGATTGTCCAATCTTTGTTTTAAAAGTTTTTTATTGTATTACTACGGACGACATGTGCTGGGAGAGAGTTCCAAAACATTTACAATTTTATTGAAGAAATAATGTTTAGCTTCGTCTGATCTGAAACGCTTGCCTATAATCTTGTAATCATTATTTCGAGTGGTGCTGTTACTGTCAATGATAAGATAAATGTGTTCACATTTGCTTTATCAATACCCTGGAGCATTTTAAACTGCTTAATTAAGTTCCCTTGCAATCGTCGTTTCTCTAAACTAAACAAGTTGACTTCCCTCAAGCGCTCCCCAAGAGGCTTATTTCGCAGTCGCGGGATCAATCTTTAAAAAGTCAACTAAGCAGATTAGTTAAACAAGAACGTCTGTTTCGAAAGCCGCGTTGTGAGTCATTCATTAAATTATTCACTTTTAGAAAATTCACTAAATTACTGCTAGTTACTGTTTCCATTAATTTACTTGCTACAGATGTGGGGCTGATGGGTCTGTAGTTGTTTGAAAGTAATTTCTCGCCTTTCTTATGTATGGCCAACTTCCAATCCCTGGGAACCTTACTGCAGTTAAGTGAATTGATGAAAAGCAATGAAAGGGGTTTGCAATTATGAAATCTAGTTTCTTTCAAGATGCGTAGTGTAATACAGTTTGGGCTGGAGTTTCCTCAGTGTTCATTTTATCAATTATATACTTTAATTATTTCGTCATCATGAAAATCGCAGACACGTAAATGGGTTATGTTGTGGAGCAGAGGGATGATTCAGGGATTATATGAATGTTTTCCTCTGGAGGAGGAGGAGGAGGAGGAGGAGGAGGAAGTGAAGAAAAAGAGAGAGGAAGAGGAGAAGGAGGAGCAGATAAAGTAGGAGAAGGAGAAGAAGTAAGAAGAGAATTAGAAAAAGAGGGTGAAGGAGGAGGAGGGACACCAAAAGAACACACAGGGACACGAAAAAGGACAAACAACAGCATACTAAAAGGTCCTCATGAGACAATTAGTGACGAATAGCAGAAATGGATAAGAAGAAGAAGAAGAAGAGGGAGAGAGAGGAGAGAGAGAGAGAGAGAGAGAGAGAGATAGGAAAAACATAATGTAGAGGAAATGAAAGGAGAGTACGGCACTTATATAGATGGTGGGCTCTCCGTCACCCTCGGCCCGTGTTCCTGCTCACCTGCGCTCGTCCGCTAATGAAGATTACTGGGAATGGCGCGTCATTTAGGGTTCATTTCTGTTGTTGATATTGTTGTTATTGTTGTTGACGTTATTGTTGTTATTGTTATTGTTGTTGTTGTTGTTATTGTTATTGTTGTTGTTGTTGTCGTTGTTGTTGTGGCTGCTGCTGTATTTGCTGTTGTTGTTATTGTTGTTGTTGTTATTGTTGTTGTTGTTGTTGTTGTTGTTGTTGTTGAAAAAAACATCTACACTTAGACGAAACTTTCCGAAGCTGAATAAAGCGAGACATTACATGACAAACGAAGAGAAAAGAAAAAAAAAACAAGTCCTATATTTGTACAAACTATGGAAGGTAATAACGAGAAATAAAAAAAAATATTAATAAAAGGAAGTTCTTATTCTTATGCATGAAAGATAATGATAAGAAAAAACATGAAAAGGAGGAGCAAAGGAGCTATTAATGTTATCTAAGAGAGAGAGAGAGAGAGAGAGAGAGAGAGAGAGAGAGAGAGAGAGAGAGAGAGATGTAATCTTCCTCCTGCCTTATCTCAGCCACGCTCAAATAAATTAAAATTCATTATATGCACAACACTTAGAGGAAGCGAAAGAAGAGAAGGAGGAGGAAGAGGAGGAGAAGGAAGAGAATGAGGAGGAGAAGAAGGAAGAGAATAAGGAGAAGGAAGAGAATGAGGAGAATGAGGAGGAGGCGGAGAAGGAGAAGGAGGAGGAATAGGAAGAGGAAAAGGAGGGAGATGAGAAGGAGAAGGCCAAAAAGAGAAGGAATAGGAGTAGAGGGAAGATAAAACTCTCCACATTATCATCTCTAGCTGACAAGGGGCTCGGGCCTAGACTGGGACGTGGGCGGGGATGGGAGCGGCTGGGGCAGGTGGGATGGATGGGGAAGGGTGCTATATATACCCGGTAATATCCCTCCTGAGAAAGAGATACACGCCCCCCCCCCTTTCCCTTTAGATGATCGGCAGCCCACTAAAGACCCCCGGAACGAAGCCCATCCATATATATGTATATTATTTCCTTCCCCCAGGAGGAACACAAATGGATGTTGAGGGAAGGTTGATTGAAGAATGTATGGCGCGACTATTATGGGAGAGTGTGGGGGGGGGAGGTAGGGATGGATGGAGGACTGGTGAAGTTGTTTGGGTGTTTTTTTTTTTTTTTTTTTTTGTGAGTTTGTGGTGGATTGGTGAGATTATTTGGGTGTTTTGGTGTTTTTTTTTTTTTTTTTTTTGTTTTTATCTGTTTTTTGGTGTTTGTGGTGGATTGGTGAGATCTTTTGGGAGGTGGCGGTGGAGGAACAAGAGGAGAAGGAGGAGAAAATGGGGAAGGAAAGAGGAGAAAAAAAAAAAAGTAGAAAGAGATGATGATGATGATGATGATGAAAGATTATGAAAAGAACAAGATAATGATGATGATGATGATGATGATGATGGATGTTGATGTTGATGCGTATGAAAAACGATATAAAGAACAAGGTGGTAATAAAGATGATGATGATGATGGTGATGATGATGATGACGATAATGATGGACATGAACAAATTATGAAAAGAAGAAGAAGAAGATGACGACGATGAAGGACAACCAGAGTAAACACAAACAAGAAGAAGAATGATGAAAATGATGAAGCTAATAAAAGATGAAGAGGAGGAGGAGGAGGAAGAGGAGGAGGAGGACGAGGAGGAGGAGGAGGAGGAGGTAAAGATAACACAAAAGCAAGAATGATGAAAATAATGATGAAGATAAAAAAAAAAGATGAAACGGAGAAGAAGAAGAAGAGGAGGAGGAGGAGGAGGAGGAGGAAAAGGAAGAGTAGGAGGAGGAGGAGGAGGAGGAGGAGGCAGGAAGGATAATATAATGAAAGGAGAAGTAAGCAAAAATGAGGTCAATGGTGCAGTGAAGAAGGAAGAGAGAAGATTCAAGAGGATGAGGAGGAAAAAATGAGCAAAAAAAAAAAAAAGAGATCCTAATATTTCAATCATTAGACAAAAGTATGAGGAAAGGAAGAAGAAGATGATGTGGAGGAGCGGGAGGAAGGAGAAAAAAAATGAGAAAAGAGAAAAGTTAAGTAAATGAATGTATATAAGGACAGAAAGCAAGGAAGAATAAGACAGAGAAGAGAGAAGTTTGAATTGATAAATGAGTGAAGGAAGGAAGAACATAAAGGATGAAAAAAAAAAATGAGAAAAGAGGAAAGTTAAATCAACGTAATACATCCACAGAAAACGAGAAGAAGGAAGGGAAGAAAGAAAACGGAGGAGGGAAGTGGGAGACATAAGAAAACTGAGGAAAGAGAAGAGGAAGAGTAAGATAAACAAATTGAGTGGTGATGAAAGAGGCAAGGAAGATAATGTAGTTTGATTTCTCCATATAAGACTAAATTTCATCCTCATTACTGTTTTTTATCTCTCCTTCATTGTATCTTCTCTTCCTTCTTCCCTTCTTCCTTTTCTTCTTCTCTCCTCTGACTTCCTCTCATTTAACACACACACACACACACACACACACACACACACACACACACACACACACACACACACACTTTCCATCCTCCTCTCTCTTTTCGTTCTCCTAACCTACTCTATTATTTTCTCTTTTTCTCTCCTCTCCTTTTCTCTTCTTATCTATCATGTTCTCACACTTCTCTTCTCTCTTTTATCGATTTTTCTCTCTTTACATATCTTTTCTTCCTCATATTTATTTCAGCTCACCTCTCTCGTGTTTCCTCTTCTCTCCTCTCCTCATTTATTGCAATCCTTCTCCCTTTTGCTCTGTTCTTCTCTCTTCTCTCCTTTCTTCTACCGCTCTCTCTCTCTCTCTCTCTCTCTCTCTCTCTCTCTCTCTCTCTCTCTCTCTCTCTCTCGTCTTACACTTTCACATATTACCATACAAAGTGAATTTTAGATCGATGCCACGCTTGAAATTGAGGTTCATTTTTAGGAATTCTCATCTATTCCGGGAAGATTTGATTAACCTTCTTTTTGTTTCCTCCAAATATCTCGCGTTTTCTTCGTTTTTTTTTTTTTTTCTTCGGCTCTCTTTTTTTTTTTTTTTTTTTATTCAGCATTCATCAACATCATCATCATTAGTGGCCATCACAGCTCAGTCTGCAGGCACCACAGGATATCATAATGTGTAGATCATCAGACTCACCTGTGTGGAGTGTGTGCTGCTGCCACCGCGCCACTGCTCACCACCACTACTGCAGCAAGGCACCACCACCGCCACCTGCACTGCCACGCCCTCGCGCCGCCCATCGCCTGTAGGAGGAGAGCAAGGCTGTGTACACAATATAATGTCAGTAATGGTTCCTAAGCTCCCTGAAGAACACAAAGGTACATTGATTCTTGCAGCTTCCCTTATTCTCTTACGTTCTTGTATTATTACGTTGTCTCTTCCAGTTTCTTTTTTTTTTTTTTTTTTAGGTGATGGTGCAGAATTCTTGCTAAGCTATCATCACACTTGTATAGCGTGATGTGCTGCATTCCTCTGCACCATTTTTTTTTTCATTTGTTTTATTTTAGTTTCTTGCGGCCCTTGTAAGCCTGAAAAAAATAATGGTTCTTAACTCAAAGTATGTAAGAAAACACACACCCTCACACTCACACACACACACACACACACACACACACACACACACACACACACACACACACACACACACACACACACACACACACACACACACACGATAACAAGCTTTCATTTTTATTTTGTTTTTATCTTATTTGCTATCACACCCAACAGTCTATGGAACCATATTTACGTAGTGGTCTTTGCGAGTCTTAACTTTGAAGCGTTATCATGGAGAGGAAAGAGGAGAGATATGGTGCATTTTGATAACAGACTGCTCACCAAAACGATCTGAGCCTTATTTTCCACCCCCAGTCTTTCTTAACCCCTTCAGTAATGGGACATTTTTCTACAATGAGTTTTGGGCATGATTAAACGATTTTATTAACATTAGTAAGGGTCCATGGAGGTCAGAAGATTAATACCTAGAATCATCACTATTTTAATCCCCACATAAGTTTCTGAAGCTGTATAAAAATCACCATATATTAAGCAGAATATATATTAAAATGTGTCATGGTACTGAAGGGGTTGAGAATCACGTGACTTGAGTACCATCCGCCCCAGTACCAAGTGACTGTACAAAGAGTGAGTGTTATTCATATAAGTGAGGAGTTTTTTTTTTTTTATACCATGTGGGCTTTTCACGGGAATCTATGGGCTAAAGGGGATACTTTTTGTGGTACCTCCTATCTGAAACCCCACCCGCTAGGAAACCGTTGCCCCGAGTGAGGAAGCCCAACCTACACTCGGACCGTGGACAGGATTTGAACCCGTGCGCTTAGAGACCCCTCGGACCCCAAAGCACGCATGGTTCCACTGTTTCACGGCGGAAAGAGAGAGGAAGGGTTAATAAGTGAGAGAGTGAGGAGGAAAGGGGAAGGAGGGAAGCCACCTTCAAATTCAGGATAATAGAAAAAATGGAGATGAAGCTTTCCACCAAAATTGGATCACAATAGGCAGGCACCGGCTACTGGAAAAACAACCTCACCTGAATGGAAAAGGAGGAGGAGGAGGAGGAGGAGGAGGAGGAGGAGGAGGAGGAAAGGAAAAGAAAAAGAAGAAGAAGAAGAAATAAAGAAAACGAGAAAAAGAAAAAAGAAGAAAAAAGAAAAGAAAGAAAAAGAAAAGAAGAAAAAAAGAATAAAAGAAGAAGAATCAAGAAGAAAGAGGAGGAGGAGGAGGAGGAGGAGGAAGGAAGAGAATAAAAAGAAACCGAGGGAACGTAAAAAAGAAAAAAGAAAAAGAAAAAAAAGAAAAAGAAAAAAGAATAAAAGAACAAGAATCAAGAAGAAAGAGGAGGAGGAGGAGGAGAAGGAGAAGGAAGAGGATAAAAAGAAACCGAGGGAAAGTAAAAAAGAATAAAAGATAAAAGAAAGGGAAAAAAGAAGAAAAGAGAAGAAGAAGAGAAATAAGGAAGAAGAAAAAAGAAAAGAAAAAAGAAAAATGGAAAAAGAAGATAAAAAGAGACGGAGGAGGAGGAAGTGGTGAAGGAAGTGGAGGTGAAAGAGGAAAGGACGAAATGGCTGGAAGGTGGCAAAGGAGAAGGAAGACACATTTGTGAGTGGAAGCAAGCTGGAAGTGGACAGGAAATATTGCTTGCGGAGATATGAGAGGAGAGCAAAAAGGAGGGGGAAGAAAGAGAAGAAGAAGGTGTAGGAGGAGAGAAGATTACATCGCACACCACAGATGAGATGACCACGGCTGACGGTCATATGAATCCACGTGTCTCTCCTCTAGCGTGTGTTTGAGGTGGTGGTGGTGGTGGTGGTATTAGCGTTAAGACGGGTTCAAACGTGTCATAATGTAGCTGGAAATGCTTACAACTGCAAATATCTACAAAGCCTTGCTAGCCTGAACACGCTCACACATAGCGGCTGAGAAGTACCGGCTGGATGGCCTACATTTTTCATAAGAAAAGTATTCCTCTTAACAAAAGACTACATAATTACGATCAAATTATATCATCACAAGCATACTTGTCAACTCTCACGCATCTCAATCTCACACGCACCGCCTTTAAAAACTCACGCATTTTTACAAATATTTCCCAAATATTCTTTTTAACTTGATATTTTCCGAGATAAATTCTAAAACCGAATTTTTCGGAGAGAGCGAAGTTTTCAGAATATAGGGCTCAGAGACTTGGGGTCATATACTCAAACGTTTCGTCTTCACTACTCTTAACTGCCGTAAATGAAAGTTATTGGAGTTTTCAAGGGTGTTTCTGCTATTCTCATGAGACTTTAACGAGAATCCAACCACCGTCTCCTGCCGCTAACTCTAATGAAACAATGGAGTGCTTTGGAGTAGGGAACTGAGAACAGCGTAATTAAATGAATCGTGTGTCGTCATTGGCTGAAATGGCTCAATTGGTTACATCACACTGAAACGTAAAGCAAGGTACTTCAATGTCAAAAACACAATTGCCGTCATTAAACACTATTTTTAACAGAGCAGAGAGAGAGAGAGAGAGAGAGAGAGAGAGTCGTAATTAAAATGAGAAAAAAAAATTCAATGAAGGATGAGAGAGAAAAACAGACCTTTATGGACCAAAAAAGAGGAAGAAAAAGATTTCCACGTACAGAGAGAGAGAGAGAGAGAGAGAGAGAGAGAGAGAGAGAGAGAGACTGCGACTTCCGGCTGTAAACTTTAACTGTACATATATAAATCCTTTCCTGAACAAAATAATAGGAGTTGTCACGCATTACAAAAAAAACTTTAGCCGCAGCGTGATACAAAATACTTACGTGCGAACAAATCTTCCTGAACTTTCAAGAATTCCGCACTGAACTTGCAGAACGAAAAAGAAAAAACAAATAAGAACAAATGTGTCTTCATCAGCACACATTACAACACGGGAAAGGGAGAAGGAGACTAAAGGGTGAAGACAAATGTAAGGTGGAAGAACAAGCAGCTGAAGAAAAGGAAGAGAGGAAGATATGAATGAATGAAGATTGGAGTTAAAGAGATGGAGGGACGAGGGGTGACTTGAAACAACGGACGTGAGAGAGATGGACAATGTGATGAAGAAAGTTGAGTAGAATTGTGAAGCAGAGGAGAGGATGTGTGTGTGTGTGTGTGAGAGAGAGAGAGAGAGAGAGAGAGAGAGAGATGTATCAAAATTACTCTTCTTTTTATTTCTTCTTTTTAACCAGCCACTCTCTTTTATAGATGTGGTATCAGTACTTGTGTGGATTTTCTAACTTTTAACTCTTTTTTTCTTTTCTTCCTTTCGTGAAGAAAAGATGGCTGTCTCTTTTTGTACACTTTTGTCTCTGTGTTCCTTTTCTCTTTCTTTTTTTCTTACACAAGGCAACATATCAATACAAGCAAGTTTTTTCATCTCTTACGTACTCCTAAGAGGGGCAATGGCCAAGACCAACAAAGAATCTCGAAAAAGAGGCGCATTTTTTGACATCCAGTTCACAAAGCAAGATCGAGTACGACTTCATTTTTTTTTTTTCATACGAATCTCTCTCTCTCTCTCACTTTTTATTCCATTTCTTTTCTTTCTTCTCTTCCGCTAGGTAACAAAACCAATACGCGAATGTTTCTTTTTCTATTTCCTTTACTTTCTTTCTTCTCGCCAGATAACAGAACAGGTAGCAAAAAAAAGAGTACCGCTTCTTCTTTTGCACCAATATTTACTTTCTCTCCTCCCCCTTCAGCTTCTCTCTATCCTTCTTCTGTCTGGCGTGCTCCAGTCTTCCGGGGTTTCTTCAGCCGCCGACTCTCGTAATTCAGTCGCGAAAAGACGAAGTTGAAAGTTGTCCCTCTCTTCAAAGTTTTCAAGACACCTCGCGTAAATCATACAGGAAAACAGCAGTGTATCACGACAACGAGAGAGAGAGAGAGAGAGAGAGAGAGAGAGAGAGAGATCCAAACCAACGGTATAAATCAAACATAATGACAGACAACTTTAGAATATACGTATAAAGAGAGAAAAGAAGAGGAAGAGGGGGAGAAGAAGGAAGAGGAGGAAAAGCAGGAAGAAGAAGAAGAAGAAGAAGAAGGAGGAGGAGAAAAAGAAGAAGAAGGAGGAGGAGGAGAAGGAGACAAACAGACTAAGAGGAGGTCCAGTAGGAAAAAGGGGAAGAAAAAATGCAAAATATACCAAACACCAAGGAAAAAAAAAGAAACAAATGGAACATCACCCGTACTACATAAAGAAGAAGAAAAAACGAAGAGAATTAAAAACAAAACAAAAACACAAACAAAACGATGAGACAGCAACGTTTAGGAGGAGGAGGAGGAGGAGGAGGAAGGGAAGAGAAGTGTAAGAAGAAATATATATGAGCAGATTTTTCTTTTTCTTTTCTTTTTTCCTGTTATTTTTCGTGGGTGAGCAATGGCGCGCGGACACCCTGCAGCTAATGATGAAATATCGCCTCACGCTGCCTCTTTCTCTTTCCACGCTGAATAAATACAAAGATATAATTTACGACACGAAATTTGTCGCAGTTGACGGGAAAACAAAAAAAAAAACTACGAAACGAGAGAAAACGGAAATCTCACCTTGCCCCCCCCCCTCTTGTTCTCTCTCTCTCTCTCTCTCTCTCTCTCTCTCTCTCTCTCTCTCTCTCTCTCTCTCTCTCTTTCACTGGAGGCAGAGGGTACACGAAATTGACCGTTGCACGTTTTCTTTGAGTCCCTGGACGAAAATGGGACGTGTAGGAAAAGGGATGAAAGGTGGACTCAAGATGACTGTGGCAGGGCTGCGCCACACTCGCTCTGCTAAAGGCAAGACTGGCGGGAAAATTAGGTTCCCATGGCGAACAACCAAGGGAAGAGAGAGAGAGAGAGAGAGAGAGAGAGAGAGAGAGAGAGAGAGAGAAGAGGGAGGAGGAGGGAGAAAATATAAGGAATTGCACCAGATAGATTTTACTTAGAAGCGAAACCAATAAAACCAAATTAAATTAAACTTTCCCCATTAAACTCACAATAATCTCAATTGCTATGAATAAGGAAAGAAAGCTTCCAAAATTGAAATTCAAATCACGTAAAGATTTTAAAAGAGGATTTCAAATAAAGAAATAAAGAAAGAAGTAATATATGGAAACAACAATGGAGATTAAATCAAACTTTTGCAATAAAGAACATTCTGATGAATAAGAGTGAGTAACGAAAGAATTCAGCCTTAAAGGATCCAGAAGAAAAAAAAGGACGCATTATGAAAGGACGATAGCATTGAAATGGAATTATACAAATGATAACTCACACAGAGTATAGAAGATATATGTAATGATGTTATTACACTATTAAGAATGACAATAATAATAATAATAATAATAATAATGGGTAGGAAAGACGACAAAAATGGAAAAAAAGAATAAAACTATAAAGGAGAGAGAGAGAGAGAGAGAGAGAGAGAGAGATTATTTAACTTTTGTCAGTCAATCCACTCAAGGGACTAGGGCTGTATATCTCTCTCTCTCTCTCTCTCTCTCTCTCTCTCTCTCTCTCTCTCTCTCTCTCTCTCTCTCTCTCTCTCTCTCTCTCTCTCTCTCTCTCTCTCTCTCTCTCTCTCTCGAATCTCTTTCAATCTTTTCATTATCTCATGTATTTGTGTGTGTGTGTGTGTGTGTGTGTGTGTGTGTGTGTGTGTGTGTGTGTGTGTGTGTGTGTGTGTGTGTGTGTGTGTGTATCCATGCTAGGGAGAAACCGTGTTCAAGACTTAAGGAGGAGAAGGAGAAGAAGAAGAAAGAGGAGTAGGAAGAGGAGGAGGAGGAAGAGGAAGAGAAGTAGGAAGAGCAGGAGATGGACGAGGAGGAGTATGAGGTGAAAGGAGAAAAAGAGAAAGAAGTAAAGGCAATGAGAGAGAGAGAGAGAGAGAGAGAGAGAGAGAGAGAGAGAGAGAGAGAGAGAGAGAGAGAGAGAGAGAGAGAGAGGATAAGCAGACTGTACCAAGAAAAATAAAAGAATAAGAATTAGGAAGGAGAAGGAGGAAGAGAAGGAAGAAGAAGAAGAAAAAAACGAAGAGAATGAAGAAAGGAGAGAAAGCAGAGAACACCGTAGAGAAAGAAGAGGAGGAGGAGGAGGAGGAGGAGGAGAAGGAGGAGGAGGAGGAGGAGGAGGAGGAGGAGGAGGATTTTTTTTCCTGTAGACATTAGCGAAGAAAGAGAGGGCGCAGGCAGGTCAGGAGAAAGAAGACAAGCGAAAGAGGAGGAGGAAGAGGAGGAGGAGGAGGAGGAGGAGGAGGAGGAGGAGAAGGAGCAGGAAGTCAGCCTGAAAAAGGAGGGAAGGAAACGGATGAAAAGTTAGACTCTTAAGCGAAAGCCGCAAGTGCACGAGGAGGAGGAGGAGGAGGAGGAGGAGGAGGAGGAGAAAGAAGAGGAGGAAGAAGAGGAATAAAAGGGTTAAACTTGGTTGGGAAAAAGAAGAGGTGATTTGGGTTTTGTATCCATTGAATGCAGGTAAACTAGAGAGAGAGAGAGAGAGAGAGAGAATGTTTTTGTCTTTGTAAACGAGAAATTTCCTACAATTATCACATTTTCTATATACAATCTCTCTCTCTCTCTCTCTCTCTCTCTTTCTTGTCCACCAGTAAATAATTCTCTGTCATTTCTGAGTTTGAGGAAAATTTTGCCTCCTTGAGTTTGTCGCGTCGCACAGGAAAAGTTTGCCGAGTGAAGCGCCGGTGACTCCTGAGCGACACCTGGTGATTAGCCGCCTCTCTCTCTCTCTCTCTCTCTCTCTCTCTCTCTCTCTCTCTCTCTTTTCCATTTTGTTACATCCTCCTTCTCTTTATGTGTTTCCTTTTCCTTTCACTTCTTTTCACTTTTCTTTTTCTCGCTCCCTCCTTTTTTGTTCCTTTTTTTTCGTTTTAATATTCTTCCTTCCCTTTGCTTCCATTTGTCTTTATTGTTTTTCTTCATAGTTTCTCTTCTCTCTATCTTTCATTTGCTTTCTCCTCCTCCTCTTCGCCATTTTTATCTTGTTTTTTTTTTTTTTCGTTCTCCACGTATTTTTTTCCCTTATTTATTTTTCTTCCTTCAGTTTCTCTCCTCCTCTTCTTTCTCTCTCCGTTTTCTTCTTGCTATTTTCTATTTTCCTCTCCTTTCTTTTCCATATCCGCGATTCTCCGACTTGTTTTCCTCCTACACTTCCCTACATCTCTCTCTCTCTCTCTCTCTCTCTCTCTCTCTCTCTCTCTCTCTCTCTCTCTCTCTCTCTCTCTCTCTGCCAAAATCTTCCTGTTCATTTTACATCTCTACACCCATTTTTTTTTTCTGATGTTCTTCTTTTCCTCCATCTCTCCCATTATTCTCCATTTCTTCACAGTATTCCTTTGTTGTTCTCTGTATCGTAATATCCAGACAAAGGTCATACGAGGGTCTAAAGGTCTGATGCTGCTGCGTTACCCTATTTTATTTCGCTCTTGTATAATCCTTTCCTTTTTTTTATTAGTTATGATACTCCTGATCTTTGCTCTCTTTCTTCCTTTCCTTTCTTTCTCTCTTTTTTCTTCCTTCCTTCCTTTCTTTCTTCTGTCCTGCCTTCTCTCCGTCCAGCATCCATCCGGTGAAACGAGGAATCTATTAGTGAGGCAATGATATGACACACTAAGAACTAAAATTTGTCAATCTGTTACCTGATTTTTTTTTTTCTGTCCTTTAATTGAAGTCATCGTGGCAGAATTTGTATTTGCAACATTACTGCATTTATTGTTTACTGACTATTAAATATCATTGTTGTCTTTAGAGAGAGAGAGAGAGAGAGAGAGAGAGAGAGAGAGAGATACGATTTCCAGTTTCTTGGACATAAAGAGAACCAAGAATTATGTCTCTCTCTCTCTCTCTCTCTCTCTCTCTCTCTCTCTCTCTCTTAGTATGGGCGGTAAGTGGACGGCGGGTGGGTGGGTGAGAGAGCGTGGGAGAGCATGGGAGGGTGGATTAATGGAGGGGAGAGATGGAGGGAAGGTGGAGAGTTGCTGGTGGAAGAAACAGAGAAGACTGGATGAACAGGTAGAGGAGGAAGAGTGGAAGTATGAAGGAGAATTTATGATGAAGAAATATAGATAGAGATGGAGGAGGAGGAGAAGAAGAAGAAGAAGAAGAAGAAGAAGAAGAAGAAGAAGAAGAAGAAGAAGAAGAAGGAGGAGGAGGAGGAGGAGGAGGAGGAGGGTAAAAGGCAGCAAGCACCCACAAGTTATGGTCTCTTGGCCCTCCTCTTCCTCCTTTTCCTCCTCCATCTCCTTCGCCTCTTTCTCCTCCTCCTCCTCCTCCTCCTCCTCCTCCTCCTCCTCCTCCTCCTCCTCCTCCTCCTCCTCCTCCTCCTCCTCCTCCTCCTCCTCCTCCTCCTCCTCCTCCTCCTCCTCGTTTGATCATATTTTGCTGCAAACTTAAAACCACCGACCGAGATACACTTCCTCCTCCTCCTCCTCCTCCTCCTCCTCCTCCTCCTCCTCCTCCTCCTCCTCCTCCTCCTCCTCCTCCTCCTCCTCCTCCTCTCCTCGTCTTCTGCCCTCATATTTTCGGTTCATAATATAGTGATAGGTGATAAATAAGGAAATGTATATAGTGAAAAATGCAAAATCATTTCTTTTTATTCACCTTCATTCACCTTATTTCATTCAATTATTCATTTTTATTCATATTTATGCCTTTATCTATTCAAAACTTCCGAGAGGTTGATGGTATTCGTGCATGAAGATGTGGTAACTCTCTCTCTCTCTCTCTCTCTCTCTCTCTCTCTCTCTCTCTCTCTCTCTCTGTGGTCGAGCTTCTTCCAGATAATCTATGAAAATAAAATGTGGTTCGTTCTGTGGTCAAAGAATTGTGTGTGTGTGTGTGTGTGTGTGTGTGTGTGTGTGTTAAGGTATTTATCTGCATAAAATTTGTCGAAGTACTAGTAAAAATGATAGTAGCAGTAATAGTGGTGACAATAGGCTTAGTATTACGTATTATATTACCATTTAGGTTAGTAATAGTAGTAGTAGTAGTAGTAGTAGTAGTAGTAGTAGTAGTAGTAGTAGTTTTAGTAGCAGTAGTAGTAGTAGTAGTAGTAGTAGTAGTAGTAGTAGTAGTAGTAGTAGTAGTAGTAGTAGTAGTAGTAGTAGTAGTAGTAGTAGTAGAAGAAAAAAATAATAGTAGTAGAAGAAAAAAGTATCAGTAGTAGTAGTAGAAAAAATAGCAACAACAACATCAACATCAAAAACAACAACAACAACAACGACAACAACAACAACAACAACAACAACAGTAGAAATAATAGCAGTAGCAACAGCAGCACCAGCAGTAGTCGTAGCAGTATCACCACCACCACCACCACCACCACCACCAGTTACTATCATGCTGTATAAAGAAGAATAATGAACCAAGGCCACACACGCACGAATGGACTCACGCAGCT
>NC_059272.1:25462728-25465228 GCF_017591435.1 Portunus trituberculatus
CTCTCTCTCTCTCTCTCTCTCTCTCTCTCTCTCTCTCTCTCTCTCTCTCTCTCTCTCTCTCTCTCTCTCTCTCTCTCTCTCTATCTATCTATCTATCTATCTATCTATCTCTATCTCTATCTCTCCGAAACATCTTTACCAACTGTACATTTTATTTTTATATATTTTTTTTTACCTAATATTAAAAGCAGGACTCAGCCTTGTAATGAGAAAAAGAAAGGGCAAGCGAGCATTACCGTGCCTACTATTCCTTAGCACGAGGGTTATAATGGATACAAACTGGACGCTCTAATTGCAAAACGAAAGGGTCATTCATAGACGCGATAATTGTGCAAGTATCCAGGTCTAATAATAGTTTAATGGTGTTTGATTCTCACGGAGTATTTTCGCACCTGCTAATATTGTTTAAAAATGTAGTAATCTACCTTAATTATTTCCTGACGTCATTGCTCTCTTTATGCATGGAGGTCATTTTATTACGTAGTACAAAAAATACGCTATGAGGAACAGCAGCGTTAGGTGAGTATTCGTGTGTTCTTGTGCTTGTCTTCCGTCCTTGCGTTCACCTGTTTTTTCTTATTCTTGCCGCTGTCTTGGCTTGGTTTAGAGTTCCCAGCGTCACGTGATCTCGCTTTGGAAGTGTCATGTTGCTGCTCCGTCTGTCAAAAAGGTCATGTTTTCTTTCCATCTTGAAGCGAAGTGTACTGACCCCTTTCACGCTGCTCCTTTTCATTCTTCTCTGTTTTTATTCACGTTTCCATTCCATCCATTCCTCTTTTCCATGATGTACATTCTCATTCCATCTTGCAGCAAAATTACGTTTATACTGACGCTTTTCATACGCTTGTCTTGTGTATGTCATCATTTTTTTCTTTCTTTTTTGTTGATTAATGAGTTGCATATAACGAGGCTTAAGCTTTTCACCCGAGCTTCCAGGAAAAAGAAAAGCTATAACAGCCATTACTATTCTTTAATCTCTCTTACATTGTATATCCTTTACCTTAAACCCAGAGAAATGCCAATGAATAAGAATGGAAACGATGAATAAGTTATAAATCAAATACGTAAACTTTTTCTCCTTTCCCTTCATGAAAACATCCATTCATTCATGCAGTGAAAATCCTGAGATATTTTTCCTGTTCAGTCATCTCTACCACTGGCGCAGTGAGGAGAGGAGCGAATGAATAAGAGAGTGGATGCGTGTAAAGGGTTGCTAGGAATGCCAACAGAAGGCCAGACGAGGCGGTGCAGGCGGGAATGCACCAACGACACTCAGCAAAGCGTTGACTTGGGAGGTGGACGGGAGAGTAGGAGAGTGAGAAGCGTGCGTGTCATGTAGCACAGAGGAAGGGGAGATGGAGTGACGAGCTAGATTGAGATGCGCTGAGGAAGAAGAGGAGAAGGAGGAGGAGGAGGACAAAGATGAAGATAGAGGAGGGGAATATATAAGACCATAAATAAAAAAAAATTAAAAAAAAACTGTAGTTGTAGTAATGTTTGTCTTGATGGGGCTGTTTGTTGTAAGGAAGAAATAGAAAACGAGAAAGAAAAAAGGAAGAGGGGAAGGAGGAGGAGGAAGAAGTAAAGGTCATGCAGGTGATGATTGCGGCGATAGTGGTAGTGGTGGTGGTGGTGGTGGTGTTGACGCAGGGCAAAGATCACGAACCTTTCACACAACTCAATATAACAAGATGCATGATAACGAAGACACATGCCTGCCTGTCTGCCTGCCTGCCTACCGTCCCTTGTGCTGGCTGGCGGGGCTGAGGAGGAGGAGGAGGAGGAGGAGGAGGAGGAGGAGGAGGAGGAGGAGGAGGAGGAGGAGGAGGAGGACGCAACACACAGCAAAGAAGTGAAGAGGGCTATTTTGGGGTGACCTGCATCTGATTCTAGTGTCTTATATACATTTTCTGAGGTTGGTATTATAGTCTCATGTGTTTAGTTGGCGATACTGGAAGACTACATTCACAGCAAGAGGTGTCATTTAATAGCCAGTGTTTTTTTTTCTCTCTTTATTAATTGTAAGTTGATTTTTTAGGGGATGAGGGAATTTATCTAGTGTTGATAAAAATATTACACTTAACACTAGTATTCAAAGGATTTACGAAGAAAGAAGGGAAAAATTAGACTGGATCGAACTGACTGCGAATACGACTGAATGCGGATTTGAAAAACAAGCACATATAGAAGAATATAACAACCATAAGAAAAATATTGCTCGAAACATACAGAGATGCGACTTCAACCATAAAACTGAGAGAGAGAGAGAGAGAGAGAGAGAGAAAGAGAGAGAGAGAGAAAAGAAAGAGAGAGAATTAAAGAGAGAGAGAGAAATCTTTCTCTCACATTACGAGGAAACAAAAAATTATGTTAAAAGGATATATAAGGCAAGAATAAGCAGGGTAAAGGAAAGAGAAAAATGAAAAATTATGTAAGGAGATTTCGTCAGCAAGTGAATCTCATTATGTAATTGCTACTCTGTGCGTGAAATTGTGCTCTC
>NC_059272.1:25475228-25485228 GCF_017591435.1 Portunus trituberculatus
TTGTTGTTGTTGTTGTTGTTGTTGTTGTTGCTGTTGCTGTTATTGTTGTTGTTGTTGTTGTTGTTGTTGTTGTTGTTGTTGTTGTTGTTGTTGTTGTTCTTCTTCTTCCTCCTCCTCCTCCTCCTCTTCCTCCTCCTCCTCCTCCTCCTCCTCCTCCTCCTCCTCCTCCTCCTCCTCCTCCTCCTCCTCCTCCTCCTCCTCCTCCTCCTCCTCCTCCTCCTCCTCCTCCTCCTTCTCCTCAACATATTAGTAGCGTGGTCCGGGAGCGAGACTTCAGAGCACCATCAATTTGTCAGGAACCTGCGGGATGCCTACGGGCGAGGAGGAGGAGGAGGAAAGAAAGGTATTGAGTAGTAAACAAATGACAAACGGACCAGAAAATTCCATCACATTCGTTTGCGGTAGTGGTGGTGGTGGCGGTAGTTGTAGCAGCAATAGTAGCAGCAATAGTAGCAGCATTATTATTATTATTAGTAGTAGTAGTAGTAGTAGTAGTAGTAGTAGTAGTAGTAGTAGTAGTAGCATAAAGAAGAGGAGGAGGAGGAGGAGGAGGAATGTCCGTGTTACAGTAGTAATAAAGATGGATTAAGATGTGATAGCAGTAGCAGTAATAAAAATGGATGTAGCAATAGTAGTAATAGTAGTAGTAGTAGTAGTAGTAGTAGTAGTAGTAGTAGAGAAGGAGGAAGAGAGGAGGAGGAGGAGGAGGAGGAAGAAGGAGGAGGAATCAGAGTAAGAACAAGAGAACAGTAACAGTAATGACAGTTAATGATGACAATGATGATCCACCGCTTTAATATCACAGATTGCTGAAGGAATTTCACAAGAGCTCTGTAGGATTTGAGTCGCCGTCTGTCCCGCCTGCAGGGTCGCCGCCGCGCTGCCTTGGGTGGGGCGTTGACGACCGAGTGTTTGCCGGCGAGCAGAGAATGCCGAAGGAGGGAGTAAAAATGAGACGAGAGCACCCTAGGGACACACCACCCTCCATAAAGTCCTGCCGACACACACACACACACACACACACACACACACACACACACACACACACACACACACACACACACACACACACACACACACACATAAACACTCGCGCGCGCAGGTAAAGTAACGACGGTCTTTATTAAGAAACATGAATGAGGAAAGAAAACATGAATCTAAAAATAGATTTCCTTATATATAAGGAACATATTCAGAAACATTTGTGCCTGCACCTTGTTGGTTTCATATAGGCTTTAGTTGAAATTACATGTGTTTTAATGGTGTTTTTTATGGTTTTACATTTCCACAATGTTTATAGGAGAAGCACTCTTGGGAACTCGACGTATCATCCCTGTGGCCTTGCAAAATAGTTTCGGTGAGAGAGCAAATGCTTTCTTTAACACTGGTGTAATTCTGTGTCAAGCACGTATGTGTGGCATGGTGCGTGGCTGTAGGCAGGATGACATGCAGTGCCAGATATGGCAGTACAGCGGTGCAGGGCAGGCATAAGGAGGTCAAGTGGCGTACTATTCTAGGTCGTTGCTCAGCGCAGCTTTCCTCCTCCCTGGTGCCCGGAGACGGCAGGTGGGGCGCGGAGAGGGAAAGTAGACAGAGAGGAGGTTACCTCAATCTAGTTTTATCGATTCTGGAACCAGTGAATACAGTTATGCAGTGGCCAGCGTTGCTTCAGAAAGAAATCCGTACTCCCAAGTGTTTCGGCGTCTCGTATCGACTACTTGGAACAGGCTTTAGTGGAAGTCAATGTAATTTTCGATGGTGTTTTATTGATGTTGGTAAGTATTTCAGAAGGCTTATGTAAAAACAAAGGAAAAACGTCCGTTGAAAGCAGTCGTAATGAGAGAGAAAGAGAGAGAGTGAGTAATACGAATAGATGTTATATTACTTACTGAAATCCCCATGTGGCGGAGACTCTTGCAGCCCTTAACAGGAGACACGGCCACTGACAGCTCCCGAGGGATGTCTGTCGAGATGCTGCGGCGTGGAGACGAGGAGGAGGCGGAGGCGGGGCTCAGGTGGTCAGGAGTGAGTAGGAGTGCGGCACTGGATGCAAGGCGAAGGCTGAGACGTGAACAGAATAACACAACACTGACAGTAAAACAATAAAGTTACTAAGACCAAGTACGTTCGTTGTCTTTCGTTTCACATTAACGTAAATATTGTGCAATGTTTATATTTTAGTGAGGGGAAAAGAAACCTAGTAAAATGTTTGCATGAATCGCCCCTCACTCACTTGCTCGTTCGTTCGCTCACTCACTCAGTCCATGCTGTCTATCCCCTGCAGTTATTTCCTTCCTCCTCCTCTTAAGTTTCTTTTTTGGACTTTCCCGTGAGGAATGTGAATGATCCTTTTTTTTCAGCTTCGGGAAGGAAGTGGGTCTGGTGGCGGTGACTTCTTTTCTGATTCACACGATTCAAGGTCAGATCGGTGATGCGGCATGTGTGCCTCCGCTTGCCTCACGTCGCCTCACTGCAGCCTCTCAACCTCGCGCACTGACAGGTCGAGGCCGCGATTGAGATAAGTTTTCAGCCAGACAGATTAATACTACCTTTTGAAATCTGCCTCACGTTGCCGGAGTATCAGTCAATTTTCTCACATGAGGCATGATGGTAAAAATATATACCCTATACATTCTGACGACCTACTGTTGAGGTACAGATTTTGTTAGGGAGAGTTATGATGCAGAATTAAGTCAATCTTCTCATGTGAGTTTAGTAGCAACACAGTCTGATGAGCTAATGAGTGCTGGCCAAGTAAGATTAACTCAAGGTAGGCGTTACGTTCCCTGCGGCTTTCCCGTGTCGACTGAGAGTATCGAGAGACTTGACGTTAAAGGGACGCCGTTAAGACAGATCATCCCTTACTTAAACTACAAACAGGAAGTAATGACTGTTCTTTCCGGCTTGAGTTATAGTAGTATTATGCAAAGTGGTCGGCCGCAAAACACCCACGGTAAGGGAGTCGCGGGCCGTGCTGCTGGCGCGGGCCGCCGGGAGGTGGCGACGCGCTCACCCGGGCACGCTGAGTTCCTTGACCGAGAGACAGAGAGGAGTCCCGCAAGGTGCGCAGTGGGATCCCTGACTGTTTCCTCCCACACCACCTGATGATCCGCGCGCTGGGGACCGACTGACTGCCTAGCGATAGCTACTTCCACTCCTGTTCATCCTCCTCCTCCTCCTCCTCCTCCTCCTCCTCCTCCTCCTCCTCCTCCTCCATTTGCCCTCAGGATGCACCTTCTGTTCAGCGGAATGATGTGTGTGTGTGTGTGTGTGTGTGTGTGTGTGTGTGTGTGTGTGTGTGTGTGTGTGTGTGTGTGTGTGTGTGTGTGTGTGTGTGTGTGTGTGTGTGATGTACGCAGGAAATTTTTCATCAGTGCTGTGTGTCAGTTAAATGGATATAATGAGTCATTCTCTCTCTCTCTCTCTCTCTCTCTCTCTCTCTCTCTCTCTCTCTCTCTCTCTCTCTCTCTCTCTCTCTCTCTCTCTCTCTCTCTCTCTCTCTCTCTCTCTCTCTCTCTCTCTCTCTCTCTCTCTCTTTGTCATGATTCTCGACCACCTCCACTACCAGTATCGTGACTCTCTGCTCTGCTTCTCCTCCTCCTCCTCCTCCTCCTCCTCCTCCTCCTCCTCCTCCTCCTGCTCCACGCACGCTTGCATCGTCGTGTCCATCTCTCCGTTATCTCAGTTTTTCTTTCCGTTATTTCGACGCGCGGACAAGATAACAATTACAGCGCCGCTGTAAGAAGAGCGTGGAAGGCAGAGGGAACGATCGGGAGAAAGAAAAAGAGAACAGGAATAAAAAGAACTGGACGTAAAAGAAAAGAATGAGAAAAAGGTAATCGAAAAGTGAAGAAATGAGAAAGGAATAGAAAGCAGTCGGAAAAAAATAGTAACGTAAAACAAAAAAAGGGAATAGATAAGGAGAGAAAAAAAGGCTGCAGTAGCAAAAATCTGTGAACTATTTACTATTCGGCATCGCAATAGAAGGGGAAAAGTGGACACCATTATATTACATTTAAACCATAACAAGACATTTGCTCCTTAATTTTGGCTAACACTTTTCTACCTTCTAAAGAACCAGCACCCAAGTGGGCCTTTTTTTTTTTTTTTTACAGTTTTTGCCCTTGGCTGGCCCTCTCTCCTACATAAAAAAAAAAAAAGAAAACTGTACACCTCTACCAACACACAGAAAAGTCTATTATGGTATGAATTAAAAAAACATTCATATCGCACGTCTAGGCTAGCCAGTGGCACAGACAAAAGAACTCTCGCGGAAAACGTCGCCTTGAAACGAATCCAAGACGACGATTCTTCCTCGGTATAGCGATGTGCTGGCGAGACATATATTTCAAGGTGAATATATCGACGCTTAATATCAGCAGGAAAAATATGTCCTAAGAGGAGCTCCCCCATCCAGCCTTCTGCTCGTCCATCTGTCTGCCTGTCTGTTACTTCCTTCTTTTTCTCTTCTCTCTTTTCCTCTCCATCTTTCCCTCCTTCGTTTCTGGTGACGCTTCTGCCAATATTTTTTCAAAGCCGTATTCTCATTTATCAATATCAGAAAGTGGGACGGAAAGAGGAAAAGAGAGGAAAGAGGAAAGCGAAGAGAAAAAAGAGGGGAAGGAAGGAGAAAAATAGATAAAGAGACAGAAAAGAGAGGGGAGGGAAGAGAGGAAAGAAAATGAAAGAAAAAATGGGCAAAGGGAAGGAAAAATTTAGGAGAAAAAGGAAATGAAACTCGGAAAAGGGAAATGGAAAACATAGGAAAAGAAGGAGAAGGAGAATGAAAAGCAAAATAGAAGAAAAGGTGTGAAGGAAGGAAAGACTGAAGGAGACAAGATAAGAGAAGGAAAAGAGTAATGAAATGAGGACAAAAGGGATGGGAAAGAGAGAGAAGAAAAGATCATAAGGACAGAAACTATGGAAGGAGAAGGTGAGATGGAATGAAGATTATGATCAGTTCCTTGACAGAGAGAGAGAGAGAGAGAGAGAGAGAGAGAGAGAGAGAACATGAAAATAATGAAATTCTTTCTCACACTTTGTTGGTCATAAAAATGTAACGGCTTCGGTCGTTTTTCTACACGTTGTTGTTGTTGTTGTTGAAATAGTAGTAATCGTAGTAGTAGTAGTAGTAGTAGTAGTAGTAGTAGTTGTAGTAGCAGTAGTAGTAGTAGTAGTAGTAAAAATAATAGCAGTTGTAGTAGCAGAAATTGTTGTTGTTGTTGTTGTTGTTGTTGTTGTTGTTGTTGTTGTTGCTATTGTTGTTGTCGCATGATCATCATATTACTTCTCTCTCTCTCTCTCTCTCTCTCTCTCTCTCTCTCTCTCTCTCTCTCTCTCTCTCTCTCTCTCTCTCTCTCTCTCTCTCTCTCTCTCTCTCTGCTCTCTCTCTGTCGTCTCTCTCTCTCTGCGTTGATTAAGTGATTCATTACCTGTGGTCGTCACGTTACAGTTCGTGTTCCGGCAAGCTTTGCTTCTGATAGGGGCGAAGAAACGCTACCTTGTTACCTCCTCCTCCTCCTTCTCCTCCTCCTCCTCCTCCTCCTCCTCCTCCTCCTCCTCCTCCTCCTCCTCCTCCTCCTCCTCCTCCTATTCAAACAAAGCTAGACACTTCTTCAATAATATCGCTAACACTTCAAACTTTTTACCGTCTAACGCTACTGATGGTACAACAGATGCAGCATTTACAGTCAGCCAGGGCAAGCTTACGGACTCCATACTACAACTGAGATGCCATCCCCTGTCATAATGAATAAAGATTGACCCTTTGACTGTCATTTTGGTACATTTTCCCTTAATGACTAATCACTCTGAGCCATCTATATACGTGATCTAGACACCTCTTGTCTTTAAACCGCGTAAGAATGGTAAAATTTATTCTTTTATTGCATCCCCTTTTTACTTGTAGATCCTTAGGTATAGATTTCATGCATTACTTCTGGCGCTTCATTTCGAGTCATCTGAGTAGCGAGTGTTGCGTTATCAAGGTATTGCTAGTTTTCAATCTCCGGATATAAATAGGTGCAGTTATAATTCCTGTCTTTTCCTGCACATTTTCCACGCAGTTCCTCAACACCACATGGTATTATTTATTCTCTTCTCGTCATCCTTGGTTGGAAGGAACAGTGGGTGAGGAGGAGCGCCTGTGCTGTCCTGTTTCCTTTCCCTGTAGCTAGTTAGGACGTGTCAAGCAGGTATGAGAGGACCAAAACGTCTGTTTCTGCTTGATTTTCCTGTTATTCATTTGTATTCCTCCTCCTTCTACTCCTTGTGCTCCTCCTCCTCCTCCTCCTCCTCCTCCTCCTCCTCCTCCTCCTCCTCCTCCTCCTCCTCCTCCTCTTCCTCCTTCCTTCCTTCCTTCCTTCCTTCTCTTGTCTTCTCAATCTCTGTTTTTTATTTCAATCCTTTCTTTTTTTTATATTCCCTTCTCTCTACATTTGTATTACATCAAAATTATGAATCATTCCTTCCCGCTCCTCCTCCTCCTCCTCCTCCTCCTCCTCCTCCTCCTCCTCCTCCTCCTCCTCCTCCTCCTCCTCCTCCTCCTCCTCTCACCTCTCCTCTTCCTCACCATTCCTTCTTTTCTCAAACTCCACTTTTTCTCTCGATCCCTCCTCTCTCTCTCTCTCTCTCTCTCTCTCTCTCTCTCTCTCTCTCTCTCTCTCTCTCTCTCTCTCTCTCTCTCTCTCTCTCTCTCTCTCTCTGCACTTGTATTATATTAAAACTTTGAATTATTCCTTCCCCTTCTCCTCCTCCTCCTCCTCCTCCTCCTCCTCCTCCTCCTCCTCCTCCTCCTCCTCCTCCTCCTCCTCCTCCTCCTCCTCTAATCCAGAATGCATTACCAAGCCAGAATTTACATGGGATATTTTCACGTTAGAAATGTCTTATTGAGTTTTTCTTTTCTTTTTCACTCGGTGCGCGTCTTGGCTTGATTACTACTCCGTTACTTAATTAAATCTGGCTAACATGTCTGCAGATGAGAGTGAAGTTCATGTGTTTGTGTACCTATTTTTCCTCCCATTTTTGTCCATCACGGTAATGGAGGGAGCGTCAGGGAGTGAGAAGTGTACGAGCTTGTAGGATATTAATTGAGAGCAGCATGTTGAAGCTACGTGGGCCGCTACAGCTTGGAGGGCAACGAATGTAATGTTTCCGGTAACGTGCCATCAGCTTCGTTATATTCTTGGTGTTATGAGACGATTTTGTCAAGTTTATGATTGTTAATTTGTAGCAGATGAACGAGTGTTAGCCTCTCAACACTGCGGCCTCCACTTGATCTAGTTCTTGGTGTTTTTGCGGGTGTTTGATGAAGTCCACATCTCAGTTGCTCTGTAACATGCATGATGATAGTGAAAATTAAATAAAGTCAAATCTTAAATGGAAGACCAAACAGTAAGAAAATAAAATAACCTCTCTATATTTTTGTTCAATACACGAAAATCTAACTAAGTCAAATCTTAAATGGAAGAATAAACAGTAAGAAAATAAAATAACCTCTCTAATTTTTTGTTCAATACTCATATATCCTTTTCTTTGCTTGGAATATTATGAAAGGAAGACTACAAAAGTTAAATGGTTAGGCAGATACGCATGATTTGAGATGTTGAATACTTCTACATAATCTCCTATACGAAGATGTTTATTTTCAAACGAACGTTCATTGTAAAAAAAAAAAAAAAACATATATTAATGAACACGAGAGCCATTTTAGAGCATGCCAAACACTTTCAGATCCAAAACTTATTATCGTACATAAAAAAAAAATAATAGAGATAAAATAAGGTACATAAATAATAAGGAAAGGAAGGGACTGCAGGGAAAAGGGAAACTCATTATTTTGTTCAAGTAAGATGAAAAAAACATACCACAAAAATTAAATCACAAAATGCAGAAACAAAACAAAAACAAAAAAAACAAGAGAAAACCAAGAAATCTCACAATTTAAGCAAATGAAAAGTAACATATAAGAAAACAACACATGGAAAGAAAAGAAAAACCATTATACGCATAAACACAATGAATAAAAGAAATAGATAAGGAACAAAACAGACTGAAATAAAAAAAAATGCAGTTTCTTCGTCCAGGTTGCAGAGGTGGCCGCTAGAGGTCAGTGGCAGCCCGCCCTTGGCCAGCGTGCCTTAGGGAGGGAGTCCGATGCTCTTGCTGTGAATAAATACTCGACAGCTGACGGAGAGAGAGAGAGAGAGAGAGAGAGAGAGAGAGAGATCTTCCTCACGCTCCTCTTACTTTAACCTCTTTGCTCTCTCTCTCTCTCTCTCTCTCTCTCTCTCTCTCTCTCTCTCTCTCTCTCTCTCTCTGGTTCCTCTATTCCCTCAGGTTCTTTCTTTCTTCCTGGCATTCCTTTACTTTTTCTCGTCTTTTCTCGCTTTTTTCTTCTTTTCGTTCGTTCTCTCTCTTTCCTATTCTCTTTGTCATCGTCTCTTTTCTCCATCATCACCATCATCTGCCGTCTCTTCCTGTACAATTTTCCTCTTCCCTTCCCTTTTCTTCCTTTCTTCTACCTTCTAATGCACTTTCCTTTCATTCCCTCCTTCCTGTCTTCCTTCAAGCCTCTCCTTGTACTTTGTCTCCCACGACCCCGGCCTTAGCATCCATCCATTCTTCCTTTCCTTCTTCCCTTCTTCTTTCCTTCCCATCCTTCTCTTCCTTCTTTTCTTTGCCCATTCCCTCACTATATTTAGTCTACATTTTCTTCAGTTATAGAAGTTTTATCTTTCTTTCGTTCTTTCTTCCACCTTTTTCATTTTCTTTCTCTTCTTCCCATCTTTCCTTTCTGCTTTCCTTCTACCCATGCACCTCTTTTTTCCTTTCTTCCCTCTTTTTGTTCCTTCACTGTTTTCATAGCAGTTTCTCTATTACATGCAATCTTTATTCAGTCTTCCGTCTATCCTTCGTCTTTTTTTATTTCGTTCTCTTTTTTTTCTTTCTCCCCATTTTCCTCCTTTTTTTTACTTTCATTTCTTCCATCCTCCGTCTCTCCCTTTCATCCTACACCTCATCACCTTAAACTTTCCCCTTCCATACACTCAACCTTCATTTCTCTCTTTCTATTCACCTTCCTTCTTCATTCCTTCACCCTATTCATCATCATTTCAATTACAAAATTTCACTACCACGTCCATCCCAACACCTGCCCAGCTGTTTTTTTTTTTTGTACCTGCGTGCTGTGTCACCTCCACGATCTCCCCCACTCCCTTGCCCCTCTTGTTCCGCCACGCACCTGCCGTCACCTACTGTCACCTGGAGTCATCGTCCCGTTTACTCACTCCCCCGTCACAGTAAGGACTCCCCACCTGCCCCTTGTAGGTAGTATAAAAGTGTGTCCTGTGAATTCCTAGGGTGTTGTAAAGTTGATGTTATGAAGAAAGTGTTATAGGAGTTTTATGAAAGGAGTTGGGTGAGGATGCCATTTTTTTTTTTTTTTTTTTTGACACGAAGAGGATGTGTTTAAGGGATGATGAGAAGAAGAGGAGGAAGAAGAGGAAGAGGAGGAGGAGGAGGAATAGGAAAAGAAGGAGGAGGAACAGGATGAGGTAGAGTGGCTTACTTACCCAATGGCCTTGAAAATTGCCACGTCCTCCTCCTTTTCCTCCTCCTCCTCTCTTCCTCCTCTTCCTCCTCCTCCTCCTCCTCCTCCTCCTCCTCCTCCTCCTCCTCCTCCTCCTCCTCCTCCTCCTCTTCATTCACCGATTATATTTTTACATAATTCTTATTCATCAAATGTCCGCGTTGTGAGGGTGTATGTTGTGAGTGTGTTGGAGAGGGAGAAGGAAGAGAAGATGGTGTGTTGCTTCTAGCCAGGAAATGTTGAGAAAGTTACATTGTGACCTTGAAAAGTACGTCTCTCTCTCTCTCTCTCTCTCTCTCTCTCTCTCTCTCTCTCTCTCTCTCTCTCTCTCTCTCTCTCTCTCTCTCTCTCTCTCTCTCTCTCTCTCTCAAGCACCATCCATCAGGTTAATAGGCAGGTCATTTGTCCAAG
>NC_059272.1:25490228-25505228 GCF_017591435.1 Portunus trituberculatus
TCTTAGTAAAAATATATCTCAGTATTGAAGGGGTTAAAAAGTTGTAGGTAGTGATTGAAATGATTGTTCAGTACGAAAAGAAAGCACCTCTAAAAACTCCGTCTACGCATCTCTGTTGCCATTGAAGATAAGCTAACCTAACCTAACGTAACTTGAGGGAAAGAACGACAGTGAAGATCAAACAACAGCAGATTTGCATATAGTGTCTCTTACGAGTCTCTGGGAAGGTGGAGAGAGAGAGAGAGAGAGAGAGAGAGAGAGAGAGAGAGAGAGAGAGAGAGAGAGAGAGAGAGAGAGAGAACCGAACAGAGCACATTCATAAAAGGAAAGGACTGGAGGTAGAGAAGGAAGACGGTGGTTTGGTGGATGCCTCTCTAGATTAAAGGCCGGGAAAAGGAGGAGGAGGAAGAGGAGAGGAGAGAAGGAGGAGGAGAGGAGAGGAGAGGAGAGGAGAGAGAGAGAGAAGAGGAAAGTAGGAAAATAACTGACGACGACCTGCATAAGTAGAGAGAGAGAGAGAGAGAGAGAGAGAGAGAGAGAGTGAACACATGCGGGTCAGGAGGGCTAGCGGGTCTGGTTGTGGCAACGTCATACAGACAGGAAAAGGAGGAAAAGAAAACACCGAACCTCAGGCCTTGTCATTCTTTCAAGAGAGAGAGAGAGAGTAATTAAGGTAACCAATGTTTTCTTTTGACTTTTTTTACCTTCCAAAGTATGAAAAGGAAAAACAAAATTGCGTCTCACCGAATTGACTGAGATTGAGGTTGTAGTATTAACTCTTTTTATTCTTCCTCCCCTTCCTTCTCTTCTTCCTCCTCTTCCTCCTCCTCCTCCTCCTCCTCATCCATCTTCATCCTCCTCGCTATCTCACCCCTGCTCAGGATCGGCCACTTTTGATAACTCGTCTCTGTAAACTTAAGTCGTTTTCATCTTCCTCTGTCCGTTTACATTTCTTCATGTCCATTTCCTCTTCTTCTTTTTCTTATTCTTATTCATATTCTTATTCTTATTCTTGGTCTTGTTCATGTTCTTTTTCTTCTTGTTCTTGTTTTTTCTTGTTGTTCTTCTTGGTTCTTCTTCTTCTTCTTTCTTCTTCTTCTTCTTCTTCTTCTTCTTCTTCTTCTTCTTCTTCTTCTTCTTCTTCTTCTTCTTCTTCTTCTTCTTCTTCTTCTTCTTCTTCTTCTTCTTCTTCTTCTTCTTCTTCTTCTTCTTCTTCTTCTTCTTCTTCTTCTTCTTCTTCTTCTTCTTCTTCTTCTTCTTCTTCTTCTTCTTCTTCTTCTTCTTCTTCTTCTTCTTCTTCTTCTTCTTCTTCTTCTTCTTCTTCTTCTTCTTCTTCTTCTTCTTCTTCTTCTTCTTCTTCTTCTTCTTCTTCTTCTTCTTCTTCTTCTTCTTCTTCTTCTTCTTCTTCTTCTTCTTCTTCTTCTTCTTCTTCTTCTTCTTCTTCTTCTTCTTCTTCTTCTTCTTCTTCTTCTTCTTCTTCTTCTTCTTCTTCTTCTTCTTCTTCTTCTTCTTCTTCTTCTTCTTCTTCTTCTTCTTCTTCTTCTTCTTCTTCTTCTTCTTCTTCTTCTTCTTCTTCTTCTTCTTCTTCTTCTTCTTCTTCTTCTTCTTCTTCTTCTCCTCCTCCTCCTCCTCCTCCTCCTCCTCCTCCTCCTCCTCCTCCTCTTCACTGAAGAAGACATAATCATTTCTTTCTTTTTTTTCTGCAGCGGGAATGTTTTCAAGTAACGTTCTGGATGTGGCATGAGAAACTGCTTATCCATTATGCTGTTTCTGTACCCCGTCACTAGTTGAGTTTTATTTGGGATGTAATTTTGCTACGCTTTCAGTTACACATTGTTTGTAATCATGATTTTCTAAAGATCGTCACTAGTTATTCATCCGATGCAATTTTATTATGTCTTTACTCATCTGTGGCTAATTTGTTGGTGTTTTAGTGAAGTTTAGAGATTGTGTGAGCTCCTGAATGGGTTAGCTCAGGTGTTACTGGTATTAGTGTATAGATAATTAAAGGCAACACGGAGCAACACATCATCTGTCATTCCAAAGAGTGCAAATAATGTATCCAAATATTTCATTGTCTTATCTCAACTATTTCTGAGAGCTGTCACTTAAAATATTTGAGGTGTTTCGAGAATATCTTCAACGCTTTACTCGTAATTTAATCAAGATTTTGTGTAGGCAATGGAGAAAACACCCTTGAAGACCAGATGAGTGGTTTTTGTGCTCTTAGAAAACGGTCCTTATGAAAGACTGAAGTGTTTTTCATGGAATAGAGACTTTGGCCTACAGTATTAACCCTTCGACTCTTTCCTTAACTTTACCAGCGCTGTAAAAACAATTGAGGAGGAAGCATGGAAAAGAAAAGTGAGAAAATAGAAGGTTAATCTTTTTTTTTTCTTTATTGTGCAGAAATATTAACCTGAGTTTAGTATAAAAAAAAATTGCTTATAAAAAAAAATTACCGATATTGAGAGGGATTATTTTTTTAAGCGAATGGGTTCAAATACAAGGTTCAATCACTACGTGTAGATTAAAGAACTGTCACATCCACACCATCAAATCCACACACAGGACTGTTGAGGAGTGGACCAAATTTACCAAGAACGTGATAAGTACACAAATGTTAGATACTTTCAGAAGTTAAATGAATGTATGAATAATGATGGCAGACGAAAAGTTTTAAATGCCCAGGAGAAGCCGTGTGTAGGTCAGCTAGTCTCGTCTCCTTACCGTCTAGTGTTTTCATGTTTTATTAAGTGAGCAGTAATATTTTTTTCTTATGATATTCTTTCTACATACAAAAGAAGTGAAGAAAAGCAAGCATTTTATATTTGCTTTTCTCACGTATACCTGACGAAGAGGAGGAGGTGGAGGAGCAGGAGGAAGAAGAAAAAGAGATGGAAGAGGAGGAGAAGGAGAAGGAAGAGGTGATGGTGGTGGTGAAGAAGCGTTAGTGTGTTTGGTGATGAAGTTTGTCTTTTCTTTCCGTGTTTTGCTTGTCATTGTGAGGCGCGAAGTGTATAAAAGAAAAAGGAACACAGAAAGAAAAGGAAGGAAGATAAAGAAAGGAGAAAGAGTAAGCGTTTGTTCAACTTGGATTCCTTAATTTACTCATTACTTGTATATTCACCTCTCCTCCTCCTCCTGCTCCTCCTCCTCCTCCTCCTCCTCCTCTTCTCCACTTCCGCCTCGACCCTTTCCCCTCCCTGATGTCTGTGGTTGGAGGTCAAGTGATGATGATAATGGGATGTAGATGAGTTTGTTAGATGTCTGTTGTTGTTAAATACAATAATAACACTCTTTTTGTCACGGATATAAGCTTGAGAAAAAACAACTCAATAACATCTATTATGACGTATATATACAGTAAGAACATACTAAGAACTTTTTCAAAATATAGACAATACAAATTTGTTTTTTTCACAATGAGTATTTCTTTTTTTTATGTTATGGCCTATAGCGCCTGTAGGCATACTTGAAGAGTATATGTGGGAAACGCTGTTCAGCTTCCGCCCATTAGTGGCGCAGGCAATTTTATTTATAGTGGTACCCATATTACGGTCCATCACCACCCAAGCGCATCTTTGGTGTAACCACCTAGAACCTGGGTATCATGGTGACATGTAGTAGGTAACTTTAAACTGCTCGACAAATGGCATAGCTTCAAAGCGGTATGTGGTGGGATTCGAACCTACTTGTGGACGTCTGCCCGATCTCACGCTCACCACCTTATCCACTACGCCACCGCCTCCCATGACTATTAAAACAAGTTGATAATTTTTGCAACTAATATGAACATCAAGAATATACAGATAGTACACTATGGAACGATTGCATGTCAATATATATAAAATCATTAAGAAAACACTGATAACGTTTATTTTACATAGTACATCGATATTAAGATCACCGTAATAACATTTTGGTGACGTCTTTCTTCGCTTTCTTAACCCAAAGAGGCAGCAAGCAATACATTTAACTGCACATAAGATTAAATATTTGAGTATGCCACTTATTCTCTGAGATAGATGATATTCTCTCCTTTGCTTTCTCCAATATCGATAAACTGTATTTCTAATCTCATTTCAGTATTAGTTCAGTAAAACAAAGAGACTGCGTGTATAGGAAACCCGTAATGACTCTCGATGTGAGGCATTGACACGAGACAACCGCTGGGAAGATGCTGATGGTAGCCTTAATCATGTCTTCCGCTGTCCTCCTCCTCCTCCACCTCCTCCAGTTCTCCTCCTCCCCCTCTTCGTTGTTCTCCTCCTCCCCCTCTTCGTTGTTGTCCTCCTCCTCCTCCACCTCCTCCTCCTCCTCCTCCTCCTCCTCCTCCTCCTCCTCTTCTTCATCCTTCTGTCTTCCATTGCATTCGTTCGCATTCCTTTGTATTTTCCGTCTTGTCTTTGTACTTATCCGTCTCCTCCTCCTCCTCCTCCTCCTCCTCCTCCTCCTCCTCCTCCTCCTCCTCCTCCTCCTCCTCCTCCTCCTCCTCCTCCTCCTCCTCCTCCTCCTCCTCACTGACACCACTCTGAGCAATATTATTAAGTCCTCTACCACGGAAGATACAAAGATATGTGTGTGTGTGTGTGTGTGTGTGTGTGTGTGTGTGTGTGTGTGTGTGTGTGTGTGTGTGTGAGAGAGAGAGAGAGAGAGAGAGAGAGAGAGAGAGAGAGAGAGAGAGAGAGAGAGAGAGAGAGAGAGAGAGAGAAAGGGTTTCTGGATGTTCCTTTGATGTCTCTCGCGACGCACACATAAGCACACACAGGTGCTTTGAATGTGTGTGTGTGTGTGTGTGTGTGTGTGTGTGTGTGTGTGTGTGTGTGTGTGTGTAGGAACTGCTGGTGTCCATGGTTTATTTCACGTAATATGTGACTTAATGAGAGAGAGACTAATGAAGGATTTGCACTTGTATGCTTATGTAATGCTTTGCATGGTGGTGGTGGTGGTGGTGGTGGTGGTGGTAAGGATGACGGTGGTGGTGGGTGGTGGTGGTGGTGGTGATCATAGTGAGAGAGCCAAGAAAAAAAAAAAGTATACAAAATAAGGAATAAGAAGAAGAAAAGAAAAGTTCTGAGGAAAACAGAACAGAAAAGTGTGGAGAGAGAAAGGAAGACGAGGAAAATGATGGAAGGAAATGAGGAGCACAACAAGAGGGATAAAAAAGAAATTATGATGCGTACGATGATTATGGTGATTATGATTATGATAATGAGAGAAGAAGAAGAAGAGGAGGTGGAAGAGTTACGTAATTACTTAGAAAAACAGGCCTCAATAGACCTTGTGGTCCTCATGAGGTGATCTGACCTAGAAATACTTAGATGATAGTGGAAGTAAAGGACAGCAAAGCAGAAGGCTTTCTCCCTATCCTCCATTCTCTCAGGCATAAGCAACACAGGAAAATAGGTTGGAAATAAATATCCTACGGGGTTAGAGAAAGAAAACCCGATGGAAACTTTATATGAAGAAATGAAAATAGATGAAATGAGATGCCATCATTTCCTGGAGGTAAGGAATTTAATTTCTAATAAACAAACACTTTTAGCTACGGACAGGAGATATAATATTTGTCAAGATAGCGTTTGAAAGTCTCTATGGTGTTACAGTCTATATTATATCTCAAGAAACCCCATTCCATAAATTAACTAGATGGTGGATTTTTTTTTTTTTTCTTATTCATGAAAGTTGAAGGATTTACAATAATTTTGCAATCGTTTGCTCGCGTGTAATTTGGGAAATTAACGAGAAATGGTAGTAGGAGGAAGAGGAGAAATGATAATAAGAACCAAAGTAAGAAGAAAAAGAAAATTGTCGACAACAACAAGAGAAGCAGCAGCAGCAACAACAACAACAACAACAACAACAACAACAGCAACAACAGTAACATGATAAAAATGACAATAATAATGGTGATAGTCTACATACGTTAGGAGGAAAGTGGATTAGATGGAACGGAGGAGCGAGAGTTGAGGAATTTTAGCGTGAGAGTATTTTGTGGTCCCAGTCGGAGGAAAGATTGGAGATGCTAGTGAAGGAGGGAGAGTTAGGCCGACGTTTCTCTCTCCGCCGTCTTGACACAACGTCGTGTATCCGACAGTTTATCATTTACCATATCTTACCTTGAAAAGCTTGTTCCTCCTGTGATATTGATATTTGATACATATCAGCACATACATTCACACACACACACACACACACACACACACACACACACACACACCTCTACCTTCCTCCTTCCTCTCCTGGTCTTCCTGCCGACCTTGATTCACACATGAACTTCCTCCCTTTGGTGTAATCTGCCTTGGCGTCATCCAGCGGCTGTGTGTATCTGCCTTTGCCTCTGGTCCATGTCGCGTTGGCTGGATGAGAAGCAAGGACAGATGTCTTCCACTGCTCCGCTACCTACTTACCCATTTAGCCAGTCTCGAGATAAGGACGACATTGGCTTAATAAATGCATCTGAGAGAGGTGGTTCTGTATACGAATGATAATGAAAGCTCTCTTTGTCATTCTAATAATAAAGAAGGCTATTTTCTTATCAACTGATAATTAGTAAAAAGAAAAGGAAATACGTAAAACAGATAGATTTCTTGATAAGTATTTTTTTCTTCACCGATAAATGAATAAATTAAAGAAATAAGAGAAAGCATGAATAGAATCCTACAAACTAAAGATTCGATTCTCCTCCGTGCAGCAATACAGAGAATCCGAGGCAAATCACGGGGGATTGGAATGCTTTAAACACGCCTCGCCTCAAAATGAAACAAACTCAAACATGCTGATTTATCTTTGCTTCACATCTGACGCAAGAACGAAAAATCAATATAAAAAGCACAAGAGAAAAATTAAGTTATACTGATTTTTTCTTCTGTCTCTTCCAACTCAGCTTTCATTTTTCGTACTCATTAAGATTGTCATTAATTACAGATGTGTGTGTGTGTGTGTGTGTGTGTGTGTGTGTGTGTGTGTGTGTGTGTGTGTGTGTGTGTGTGTGTGTGTGTGTGCGCAATCAACCATCTCTGCATCGCGTCTTTTAATTCAGATTTTTTCATCATATTTTTTCTTTGATTGAAAATTTTAAAGCACTTCGAAAATGCACACAGTTTCTGATAGCATAACCCTTGTGTGTGTGTGTGTGTGTGTGTGTGTGTGTGTGTGTGTGTGTGTGTGTGTGTGTGTGTGTGTAAGTAAGTAAGTAAGTAAGTATTTATTGCTAACCTTATTACATAAAGTTTAAACATGTATATACAATATGTAACATTAGCTACGGTCCGTCGAGCCGGGGCTCCATAACTGACGTTTTACTTTACATAGAAATTAGTAAAGGGCTTGGTAACTAACAAATTTTAACATACAACAAGAACTTTATGGGTGTGCGTATGCGTGTACGTTTGTGTATATGTATACGTACGTGTCTACCTCTACATACACACTGGAAAAACGCACCAATACCGACTTCCTATACAAACATTAAGGTCTCTAATCACTTCACTTACGTTTTCTCTCGGTAACAAACTTAGTCGTCCTGGCGGCCTCGTTAGGAGACTCATGGGGGGCGAGGAGCCAGGAGGAAGGCGTCCCGCGCGGGCTGTTTCATTAGCGACCAGCTGGAAGGACTGCACACGTCACAGTCAAGAGCTGAGTAACGAAGGGCGTCTCCTCGTCCATCCTGATCCCTTCCAGCTCCTGCCAGCGACGGTGACGGAGGAAACGAAAACAGAAAACGTAAGAGAGACAGAGAGAGAGAGAGAGAGAGAGAGAGAGAGAGAGAGAGAGAGAGAGAGAGAGATTAACTGCTGATACATCCTTTGCAATCTTACAAGACTATTAATGTCTCTCTCTCTCTCTCTCTCTCTCTCTCTCTCTCTCTCTCTCTCTCTCTCTCTCTCTCTCTCTGTATCTGTCTATCTACCTGTCTCTCATCCTGCTGTCCTAAATCTTGTTTCATATTTTTCTTCATTTTTTTTCCTTATTTTCTTATCATTTGCACTTTTTTTTTCCCTTATAACATAACTTCTCCTCCTCCTCCTCCTCCTCCTCTTCCTGTTCCTCCTCCTGCTTCTCATCTTCCTTATCTCCTCCCAGGGGTCCCAATCCTGGTCTCCCTGGTCCTCCTCCTGCCATTTTGGCCCTCCTCCTCCTCCTCCTCCTCCTCCTCCTCCTCCTCCTCATTATCATTTTTGTCTCTTATCTTGCCGCAATGCCGATTAAAGACAAACTTGCAGTTTTTTTTTAATTTCATATTCTTTCAAGCCTAAAAGACAGACAGAGAGAGAGAGAGAGAGAGAGATTTAGTTGTGAGGATGCGAATCATGGAGAATACAAATGACAGAACACGCTCAGATTTGTCTGCTCATATGAAGAGGAGAGACACGCGTAAAATGGGAGCTTTGAAAAGATAAGACATATTTATGGATAAGGATGATACGTAGAAGTGTGTATGTACGTATAGGCTGAGGGCTCCTTGCAGCTTCCATTGTTTCCTTTCGTTCTTGTGTCTTCTAAGGGAGACGAAGCGGTATTGTATGTGCTTGAAAGAAAAACACGAAATTTGAGAAAGGACACCTGACAGAATCTTCCTTGTCCAGTTCATCATTAAAGGTAATCAATATACATATTTCCAAAGCATACATAAATATCACTGTCTCTCTCTCTCTCTCTCTCTCTCTCTCTCTCTCTCTCTCTCTCTCTCTCTCTCTCTCTCTCTCTCTCTCTCTCTCTCTCTCTCTCTCTCTCTCTCTCTCTCTCTCTCTCTCTCTCTCTCTCTCTTCTCTCTCTCTCTCTCTCTCTCTCTCTCTCTCTCTCTCTCTCTCTCTCTCTCTCTCTCTCTCTCTCTCTCTCTCTCTCTCTCTCTCTCTCTCTCTCTCTCTCTTCTCATTTTTATTCAGAGGGAAACGAAGCGGCTTGAATTAAACAGAAAACGAAATTTGAGAGAAAAAGTTGACATGTTAATAGAATCTTCCTTTATTTTTTTCCCGGTTTCATCAATAAAGGTAATCAATAAACGCATTCACGAAACACAATGAAGTGAGCCGCTATTCTTGCCTCCTTTCTCCCCGTCCTCGCGGCCTGGGGAGGAACAAGAGGCGCGGGTACGAATTAATGTGATGCTGCGGCGCAGGGAGGGTTCTCTGTCTCGTCAGCGTGGACTGGAAACACGGTCACGAAACTGGAAACGGTAACTGCCTCATTGCAAGGTCTTCGTTAACGAGATGCAGCCTGTCCGATATTGATTCTCTATACCATCTTTCCTTCGTTCTCTTTCTCTTCTCTCCCTACGCTCTCTCTCTCTCTCTCTCAGTTTTCTTCTTCTGCCCTTCTCATCTCCTTAATTTTCCTCTCTTTTACTTCCTATCGCTTCTCATATTCCTTCTTCTCCTCTCATGAGTTTACCTGTGTTATTATTAATATTGGTACTACTACTACTACTACTACTACTACTACTACTACTACTACTACTACTACTACTACTACTACTACTACTACTACTACTACTACTATTACTACTACTACTTTTTGTCAGAGGGGAATTAATGGCGTTGTTATCTGCGACTCGCAATCCGCCCTTCAGGCTATTACCTCATCACGTTTCTCTTTTTCCTATACAATACGAATCCTTTCCTTACTGGCAACAGTACAAGATCACTCTTTAGTTATTAAGTTTGTGTGGACTCCCTCTCATATTGATCTCTGTCATAATGATGCAGTGGACGAAATCAGCTTGTGGACTGGTGCCCAACGTCTATCATCCGCCACCTTCCTTGTACTGCTATTGGCGGGGCCTCAAGTCGGCTGCTATGTTAGCTGTGGAGCAGGCGATGGACGCTCAGAGGGTGAGCAGCGAGTCTATCTAGCATTATGTCACCGTACGGGCACACTCTTCCATGTATCGCCGTACGAGCCTAATAGTCTGCAAGCATAACGTAGCGTCTGCAACTGGGCTACAGACCAGTGGTGTGGCAAGTTGCGCGGCTGGGAGAGAACCAACACTTCACTACTTGTCAACTCTGTAACGCACCTTTCTCAAATACATTAAAACACTATTGCCTACATTGTCCCATAGTCAGTGACACGGTGCCAAGAGGACAAACATTCATACAAATTTATCAATTTTTACTAGCAGATCATTTAGGCACTTTACTTGTCCGCCACCCACACTCTGAGGGTCTTTAATTCACTGTACTGTGTATAGTGAAATTTGATGATTTTGTTTTGAAATAAAATTCATATCATTGCCTCACTGTAACGTCATTGTATCAATTGTGTTGATGTCCTTAATAGTATATTATATTTTTTTTCTAAGGTGGATTGAAGCTTTGCGTAGTTAATTCATTATAACTAGTATAACTACTACGACAACTATTACTACTACTTTTGTTACCTGAATTTAATTTGTAGGGATAGCTTGTTAATTGGACAGGTAACAATGATAGAGATAACGAGAAAATTGCTTTGCTTAGGCTTGTTGATTTGATTTGTCCTATTTCATCTCATGTATATTAATGTTTTTGTTTTCTAATCTAAGATGTTTTATATTAGTTCTTAACGTTTGCTGTTCCTTGCTAACTGTATAATTTATCATTTCTTAACATTGATCCTACCGCTGTCTTACCTTCCCAACGGTCTCTTCCCCTTCTAACTAACTCTTCCCTTTCTTACTACCTGTGCCTTCTTAATTACCTGCCTATGTGGAGAGCGGAGAGTAACGTGTGTTGGTACCCCGTCATCTTCCTATCCCCTCTTGGCTGCCCTACTTATCCAACACCACCACACTCTGCTACACCAACACGAATATAACCACACCTACTGCTACTGTTGGGTGAGTATGAAGGTGTAGGGTGTTTGGTGTATGTGTGGGTGATTGTGTAGATATGTAGGGTCTTTGTGTGTGTGGGTGTAGGTTGTTTGGATGTTTGGGTGCTTGTGTTGGTGTTTGAGTCTTTGTGTGTGGTTTGGGTTGTGTGGATTGTGTGTGTGTGTGTGGGTAGGTATGTGGGACCTTTGTGTGGGGAGTGTGGAGTGTGCATATACATATTCCTCCTTCACCTCCTCCTCTTCCTCCTCCTCCTCCTCCTCCCAATTAGTGGTAAATAAATGGGAAGAAATTTATGGATGTTACTGGTAGATGGAAATAGGATAGATATGTTTCATGTAAGGACTGTTACGTGTATGTCTGATGGCTTTTTATGTTCTTCCTCCTCCTCCTCCTCCTCTCCTCTTCCTCGTCTTCCTCCTCTTCCTCCTCTTGTTACTCGTCTTTGTCCTCCTCGTCATCCTCATCTATCTCTTATAATTTTACGGCGCGCCATATGATAGTGTTGTTGCGGCACCAAAATCAATCACTCAAGCAATCAGTCTCCAAGCAATCAATCTCATGTTTTCATCGCCGTCCACGCCGCCGCCAACCTCCTCCTCCTCCTCCTCCTCCAGCGTTCTCTGAGAAGCACGCCGCGGAAAAGAAAAAACAACAACAAAGCGAGGATGTAAGACAAAACTTTCCACGCAAAACAAAAGAACGAAGCAAAACAGACCACAGAAAGCATGCCACGTCAAGAGATTTAGTTGTTGTCGCTGTGAGAGAGAGAGAGAGAGAGAGAGAGAGAGAGAGAGAGAGAGGAGAGTCACGGTCAGTCCTGAATGCACAATAGAGGACGTGCGGGGAAATTATAATGTCCGCAAGGAGAAGGACCCAGAATGAGTGAGTGAAGGAAGGAAGGAAGTGAGGAAGGAAGGAAGGAAAGAGATAAGAGGGTCACTGGGAAGGGGAAATGAAAGTTGTGGAAAAAAAATCGAGAGTAGCGAAAAAAAAGAAAATCATTTACACAACAGCATAAGAAAAATATGAAAGAAATAGAGAGAGAGAGAGAGAGAGAGAGAGAGAGAGAGAATATCCCTTCCATTCACTGTAATAGCCGTGCGTACTTTCAGAGAAGGGAAATGAAAAGGGAATGAAAGAAAGGAGGCAACAGATACATAGAAGAAACGAGGAGGAGGAGGAGGAGGAGGAGGAGGAGAGAGGTGAAGCAAAGGAATGGCTGCTGCCCCCAGAGGCTGTGGGTCACACACACACACACACACACACACACACACACACACACACACACACACACACGACAATGAGATGACCTTCAGAGAGAGAGAGAGAGAGAGAGTAGAAATGATAAGGGAGCAAGGAAAGGAATGATAATATAAGGAAGAAAAAGGAAGAAAAGCAAGGAGGGTAGAACGCCCTTCTCGATATCCTGAAGGAGTTCTAGAGAGACTTCGTGAACAAGGGGGAAAAAAAGAAAAAGGAAAAAAGATACTATACAATGAAAGCGAGGAAGGAATCACTTAGGAAGAAATACTTGAGAAAATTAATGTACATGCAACTATCAAAGTGAATGGAAAGGAATTCTCTCTCTCTCTCTCTCTCTCTCTCTCTCTCTCTCTCTCTCTCTCTCTCTCTCTCTCTCTCTCTCTCTCTCTCTCTCTCTCTCATTAGAACTGTAGAGGAATAAAAAACGAAAAAAATAAAGAGAAATTAAAATTGTATGTGAAGACGTGTGTGTGTGTGTGTGTTTCACTGTTTGTTTGATCTGCTGCAGTCTCTGACGAGACAGCCAGACATTACCCTACGGAACGAGTTCAGAGCTCATTATTTCCGATCTTGGGATAGGCCTGAGACCAGGCACACACCACACACCGGGACAACAAGGTCACAACTCCTCGATTTACATCCCGTACCTACTCACTGCTAGGTGAACAGGGGCCACACGTGAAAGGATACACACCCAAACCCCGGCCTGGGAATCGAACCCCGGTCCTCTGACTTGTGAAGCCAGCGCTCTAACCACTGAGCTACCGGGCTGTGTGTGTGTGTTGCGTTATCACTGAAACTTTTCTAAGCGGAATTGAGGAAGAGAAAAGGAAGAAGAAAATGGAAAAGGAGGGGAGGAGGAGGAGGAGGAGGCGTGCACCGATTTGCAATAAGTGCAGGAGAAAACGAAGGTGAACAAACTGAGGTCAAGGATATAGTGTTTGTTGTGGTGAAAACTCTTTCGTTTTAACTTAGTGGAGGACACACTTATGTACTACGCCTGTTATTTACTTACCTGTTTGACGTTTTCTTTTTCTTTTCCTTTCTTTTTTTTTTCTTGTGCTTTAAATTTTACGTCTTACTTTCTTGATGCATTTCAGCGGCGAGAAATCTTTATATACTTTTGTCCCAGTCATATTATTTACTTTTTTCCTCTCTCTCTCTCTCTCTCTCTCTCTCTCTCTCTCTCTCTCTCTCTCTCTCTCTCTCTCTCTCTCTCTCTCTCTCTCTCGTTGCCCTGAAAACCTGAATGTCAGCATCCTGTAACAAGCAAACTGTCCTACCACTTAATCAGTTTATTGGTCGGTGGTTAGTCATCAGGGTGTGTCACTAGTAGTTAGATTTGCAGGAGGAAAGTGAGGAAGCCAGGTTTTATATTTGTTTTATTCTTCTATTTACATTTATTACTATTTATATCATGGTATGTGTAAAGAAATTATGCGAAAACTACGTAGAATTAGTACACTTTTCTTTTAATGATAAACTTTTGATCTTATGTCAAACTTCGTGGCAGCAAATCGATAACACAGAAGCGCCAGTCGTTAAGGTAATGGGTAGGTGCAGACAGGCGGCGAGAGGGGCGGCGGGCGGTGGCGGTCCGAAGTGCAGCTCGTGGTGTTGGTATTTTCACATTTCAGCATCTTCTTGCTGAACTGAACACCACAAAACAGAACCAGAGAGGGACGACTACTTCATTAAGGTGAATACAGCGGCCGGTGACGATCTGGTCTTAATCAACTTTACTCGATTTCATCATTCCTCCTCGTCTTCCTATTACTATTGCTGCTACTGTTGCTGCTGCTGTTGCTGCTGGTGCTGCTGCTGCTGCTACTGCTACTAACATTACATTTAGTATTTCTATTATTATTACTACTACTACTACTTACTACTAGTATTAACATTACATTTAGTACTTCTAATATTATAACTACTACTAGTAGTACTACTATATATTACTACTAGTACTTTTATTGCTATAACTACTGCTACTACTAGTACTTTTATTACTATAACTACTGCTACTACTACTACTTTTATTACTATAACTACTGCTACTACTACTACTACTACTACCACCACAACCACTACTACTACCACAACCACCACTACTACCACAACCACCATTACTACTACCACCACCACCACAACCATCACCACTACTACCACCACCACCACCACCACCACCACCACCACCACCACTACCACCACCACTACTACCACCACCACTGCTACCACCACCACCACTACTACCACCACTATTACTACCTTTACAATTACTGCTACTACTATTACCGCCATTACCACTAACTAGTAGTAATATTAGTAGCAGGAATAGTAATAGATTGACATTCGTAAGTTAACCACATCCATTTATATGGAAGCTTTAAAATGCAAAGAAATTAATCCACCAATAATCACATGAGGTGGAAAGCTGAGTGGAAAAACATCATTACGATCATTATTAACATTATCATCATCATCACCATCATCATCATCATCATCGTCACTTTGTGGCCCCAGTTTATCATCAGCTTGTCTTTAGTGAGTGAGTGAGTGAGTGAGTGAGTGAGTGAGTGAGTGAGTGATTAAGTGAGTCAGAATATAAAAGAGTGAGTGAGTGAAAGAGTGAGAAAAGAGTGTGTTAAGGGAACATTGTAGGACTAATTATATAATGCCATGGGTAAAACTATAAATGTGTGTGTGTGTGTGTGTGTGTGTGTGTGTGTGTGTGTGTGTGTGTGTGTGTGTGTGTTCGTCTTTATTCAAGGCAACACTTAGTTTAGTCTTTTCTTCCCTCCACTTCCTCTTTCCTCCTCCCTCCTCCTCCTCCTCCTCCTCCTCCTCCTCCTACAGGTTAATTACACGCCCCAGGTAATTATATGGTAAGTATCGTTTGCTTAGTCTTGTTTACTTAAGCT
>NC_059272.1:25510228-25535228 GCF_017591435.1 Portunus trituberculatus
GAGGACGAGGACGACGGGGAGGACGAGAAGGAGCAGGAAGAGAGACATTGAACAGTATAGGGCAGTCGCTGCTATGAAAGGTAACTGTGGTCATGTGTTTGGGTTACATCATACTTTATAATGGGGCGGTGGACGGTGGGAATCTCGTGGCCAGCCTGATAAACCCCATTGATTCTTTGGGGCTGCAAGGTGAATGAGAGAGACGCGAGGCAAAGGACGCGGGCAAGGGACAAGAGATGTTCCTTGATTTTTCCTTTGTCACATTTGTCCATTCGTATTGGCGATAGATAAATTATGATAACTATAGATCCATAAAAGAGCTTAGATAAAATGGACTCCTACTTGAAAATTGGCACCGTATTGATTTGTCATTGAATGTTACATGCATATCTTGATATATTTCAATTGTATAGTTTATGTTCAGACTTGTGTTTTAAGACGACTTTTTTGTAATAAAGAAGAGGAGAAAGGATATTAGATCAGCCTCAAAAATATGTGAATATGGATTTCAACTCCCTTTTTTCATCAATATTGCAAAAGCTTGAGAGGAACATATTGCATTGAATTGCGAAATGTGAAGCTTGACGAATTTGTTTTTTAGTTTCCTCCTCCTCCTCCTCCTCCTTTAACACTATCATACAAACACCCATCTTTTTCCTTTCCTAATGCTTCCCTGGGGATCTTTGCTATTATGACCAATTGAAGCAGCCCCTCCTTTACTGCTAATAAAAAGCAACATTGCAGTACACAAATATCAGCAGATGAGGCGTGTAGGTGCGATAGTTTCTTACATTATAACGAGATGCTGTTTACAGACAATAAGTTTCGTTCCGTTATTCTCGTTAAGTTCTTTATAGCCTATGAAGAGAGGAGAGCGAGAAAGGATAGAGAAAAAAAGTAGCATTAGCTATCTTTAAGTTCGCTTCACAATTGTCTGTCTGAGAACAAGGAGGAGATTTTAGAGATTAATAGGAAGTCAAAGAGAAATATATGCTGGGGAGGTTATTGGGTTAAAGAAAAAAAAATGTGAAACGCATCACGATTTTCCCTTTCATCCTTGCACAGGGCCATGCTAGTCCTCCCTGTATCGTTCCAATTTTAGCATATATACCGCCGAAGCCAGTATGGTGGTGTTAGGGTAAAAACGAAATGTTTGAGGCATGATGAAAGATTTTGGGGTGTTTTCCGTAAGGGTTACCATGTTAGAAGAAGGGTTTTGTCTCTGGGCCCTGGGTATTATAGCGTGCGTTTTCCTTATTCGATTCTGAGTATTACTGCGCAGAGCATCAAAGCAGGTGAACACACAACGCGCATAGTGATACAGGAAGATATATGCAAGTGCGGGGGACGTAGTGGTCTGGAGTGGGAGTATTGAGATGTAGGTAGGGGCTGGAAGAGTACCTAGAAACTGGATGTAATAATAAAGAACTAGGTAGACACTAGTTAATTCACAATTTTCACAAGTATTACACGGCAAGCCTCCTTCTCTGCCTATTAATTTGACTAATATTCCTTCAAAGATTATTCATTCAATCACTCGTTTATTTACTTATATTCCTGTAATGTATAGTTACTATATATATATTGTATTTTTTTTTTTTTTTTTTTTTTTTAATATTCTACCCTTATGTCTTGGTCCAGGGGGTGAGTGACGGTCCATCCTCCTTTCTTGTATTCCATTATTAATGCAACAATAAATGTATCAATAAATTATTTATTTATCCCTGAAGTGAAACCAAGGCTGTTGTATGTTAAGTTCCCCGGAGTGAGACTGTTCATAAAGGTCAGAGACGGAGAGGGAGAGGAGTGGGAGAGAGGGGGAGCGTGGGAGAGGTGTGCAGCAGCCGACAACCCTCACAGCTGATCCTCCTTGCCTCTCACCCTTCTCCCCTTCACCATGTCCAGGATCCTTTGCCGGACAGACCTGCTCTCTGCTCTCAAGTCTTTCTGCAGGAACTATGGCGCAGTAGGGGTGAGCACAAGGCAGGGAAGGCGGCCCATGTGTTCTGTTACTATTAACCTTCCTTAGTAACAATACATGGGAAGATTGAAGCTTCAGATTTTACATCTCTATCCCTCATGTTTATATATTAAGGAAGTAATTATTGTCTGGTAACGTGCTTGGCTTTGTGTCATTTGTAACACTGAAGGCTGATAAATTTTTTTTTCATGTTATCATGTATATATAACCCAAATTTTCACAATAATCTTTTATTTTCTAGCAAACGCTTGGGAAGTCTCAGTATCTAGAGGTACGGAGATAGGAAAAGACTTCATGCATGTCACTGCCTCTCATTATCCTTGTTAGTGTGTTTTCTTTTCCCTCTGCCTTACCATCCTGTTTTTACCGGGCACATCTCTTCCGGGGAAAGTGTCCAGCATTGTGGCCTTGAAATATATGTACAGTTAAGTTTACTGTGACCAGCACCAGCATGCGCCCCACACCAGATGTAATAGAGGTTGATGGCAGTGCTGTTTCTGTGAGTGTTTTGATTAAGGTACCTGTGGTATTGAGAGGTAAAGCTTAGGGTCTGTCAGGCTATGTTTGATTTACATTAGGGTTGGAATTTATTAGATTGTGAGGTGAGGTTTGGTGAGCACCAGCATGCACTGTACACCCACTGCCAATGCTTATTTGAGTGTTGTGACGTTTCCTAATACTAATATAAGCATCTTCTTAATAAGGTGGAATATTAGCATATGTCAGATTTGGTTGTTAGATCAAATTTAGAGTGAAACTTAGTTATGTGTAGCGGCAAGACAAGTCAAGGCCAATCAAATTCCATTCAGGTTTCAGTGGTCATCCTTCTTTGATCATGACGTGTCGGATTGTACTCACTGTAAACTAAAGAAGAAACTGCATGGTACAAGTGTAAGCCAAGTTATTCTTGCACACACACAGATCCGGGGGTCCCCGCATGCCCTGCCGCCTTACCCAAGGAAGGTAAAGATCGTGGAGGTGGGACCCAGGGACGGCTTGCAGAATGAGAAGACTTTGGTGCCCACCAATGTGAAGATAGAGCTAATCAACAAGTTAGCAAAGGCCGGACACCGTGCTGTGGAAGTGACCAGGTCAGTGAGTGAGTCACTCAAGCAAGATAGAGAGATTGAAACTTATTTTTTGGCTTTTTATGCACGTTTTGAATTAATCTGCTTGTTTTATTTTTCCAAAAACATTAGATTTTATTTGTTACCACCTGATTTCTCATTCCCTTAAAAACTAATGGTGTGCAATTTAAACTAAAAGCAGACTGAAATCCACCAAAAAAAATTTGTTTTATCCTCACAAACAAGTAACATGATGGGAACACCCACTTGTAATGTTCCTCCTGAGGACTGGCTGCCACTTGCCCATGACTGCCACTGAGTTATTACTCACCACCACTTAATGTAATCTTATAAAATTAACCTAACAAACTAATTCAATCATGCCAAGCTAATCCCAGCTAACCAAACTAACCCAGTGTAATCAAATAGACATATCCTAACCAAATTAATTTGAATTAAGCCAACCAAGCCAGATATAACTTAACATAATCCAATATAACTAAACTGATTTAATCTATCCTAATTGATCTTAAACTGTTTGGCAAGGCTAAGAAATTTATGGGAAATACTTCTGATAATTTTTCATAGAAGTAAGTTACCTTGTTTCCAAAAAACACATACCTTAAAACAAATATCAGCACTAGAAATAATTTGCTGTGTATATTATTGTACAGTACTTGTCATAGATATCAGATCCCTGGTTGTAGGGTTATGGGGAAAAAAGCTAAGTCATCTTGAGAGTGAACCATTGTCACCACATTTGGGCCACTGCCATATTGCTGCCTCACAGTGCAGTGCCCCTCCTTGGTGTGCTTTAGAGAGCAGAAACCTACAGTGACTTGTTTCACATTATTACACAATAGCATCTTGTGATAATTGATTGTTTTTTTAGTGTGGATGAAACAGTATAGTAATGTTCTGAGACTACTGTGCAGATTGTGAGCCTCAAGGAAGCTGGTCATTCAGTTAGAGAAATACCTGAGCGGTTGACAGTATCCAGAGAGTTACATTTGTTCAGAGAAGAAGGGAATTGTCATACACCTGAACTTAAGAAATGTTTGGATTGGATGTCTCGGGAAGACAATTGAGAGGGCTATTACTGTCTTAGAGTGTGCAGTGAACACTGATGTCAAGACCACTGCACATTTTAAGATTTTGAATACTAAAGACAAGAAGGCTGGAGTAGTTGCTTGTATTTCATGTGCATTAAGCTCTGACTCCATAGACACAAATCTTGGATAATTTCAGATTGATGGGATAAAACAACCAAAACAGTAAGGTTGTAATTACAATGACTGGAATACCTGGATGGCAAGTTAGCCTAATTCTGTGTGTTAAGGCAGATTTTAAAGTTCACTATGTGAAAAACACGAAAGATTAACTCGTCACTATTAATTACCAGCCTGTCACAAATATTTTTGCTTTCAGCTTTGTCTCACCAAAATGGGTGCCACAGATGGCTGACCACATGGAGGTGATGCAGGGAATTCAGCGCCTCAGTGGAGTGTCATACCCTGTACTGACACCAAATCTGAAGGGATTTGAGGCTGCGGTGAGATCAGTGTCCGAATTGGTCTTTAGTTGTCTTGTTCCCATGGCTTTATTTACTTCAATTTCTTCAGCTGATGTATATATCTAAGTACTTCTTCCTCTTTTAATTCTTTATTTCAAATGTCTATTCTTGTATATATGAAACATGCTGTACTGTTCATGCTATGCCTTAGGAAAGTATGCCTCAACTCACAAAGTAATTCAGAAAATTTTCTTTACATCTTTTTTATTGTATAGTAATACTGAAGCAATAATATCATTCTCCTTTTCTAAACTAAAGTATATTAATTTTCATTGTGCAAGAAGAATGTGCTACAGTTTCAGGCAGGATGTGAGGAAGTGGCCATCTTTGGGGCTGCCTCAGAGTCATTCAGCCAGAAGAACATCAATTGCAGTATCATGGAATCCCTTAAACGCTTTGAGGCAGTGGTGGAGGCAGCCAAGGCAAGAGGTGTAAGGGTGAGGGGCTATGTCTCCTGTGTGTGTGGCTGTCCCTATGAGGGACCTGTTGATCCCAGGACTGTGGCTCAGGTATGCTTTATATGTGTGGCTTGGAATATAGCAACATTATTTGTGAATTTGTGAATTTGAGCTACTCCTTAGCTTTGTATATGAACTTGTCCAGATCACTTATGTTCTTCACCAGAGTATAGCTATTTATTTATGTATCAGCAGAAACCATATTCAGGAATGTCACAGGATGTATTTGATGAGCCACAAAATCAACCACAAATCAAGTTGTAGGCTGTATCTATCTCACTGCTGACTTAGACCTTGAATTAAGATGCTAGACTCATCCCAGACATTTCGTTTCCCAGGTTGCCCACACCATGTATGAGATGGGATGCTATGAGATCTCCCTTGGGGATACCATTGGTGTGGGCACACCAGGCAGCATTCGCCACATGTTAGAGGAAGTGCTGAAAGTGTTGCCAGCAGATGTGTTGGCAATACATTGCCATGACACCTATGGCCAAGCACTGCCTAATATTTTGACAGCACTTCAGGTGGGTACTAGACTCAAATAGTGTAATGACACTTGTACACTTACTGAATTGAGCTTGTTACACATTCCAATGAACTCTCACTATACATACAAAATATACATATGCTTCCCACTTGTCAAGTCTCGCTGTTTCTTTGTTATATTTGGCATGGATATAATTATATTTTGAGAGGATAACAATGATGCCAACTATCAGAAATGTTGAAGAGTGTTTTCATCCTGGAATATTCATCTACTAGGCACACTCCTTTATTGTTAGTTTTGAGGAGCATGAAGTAATTAATGTCAGCTGTCATGCATGTGTTAGGTAATGTTATATGCTTTGCTATTTGAACTCTATAATGGTGATGTTAGTTGTCACAAGTATACATTGAAACCTCCATTTCCTTGTCCTCAGATGGGGGTGAGTGTAGTGGATGCCTCTGTGGCTGGCTTAGGAGGATGTCCCTATGCCAAAGGTGCTTCAGGGAATGTGGCAACAGAGGATGTGGTCTACATGCTCAATGGCCTGCAAATAGAGACTGGAGTAGACCTTGACAAACTGATTGAGGCTGGTAACTATATCTGTAAGGTACTCAACAGGCAGAACATGAGCAAGGTAAGCTGTGCTAAGACCAAGGGTGGCTGAGCAACATCTTGATGAATAGGGTCTACTTTATCATCATCATTAGCATCATCATTATCATGACTTTCACCTAATTGTAATGCTGAAGACTTTGAGGAATAAGTTTGGTCTTAGCTTCATCTAAGAACAAAAGTGGGATCAAATTATAACATGGCAGGTACAAGATATTTTCTGTTACCAATGGAGCAACAAACAAAGGAGTGTGTTAGCTTGTTGCCTGCTTAGTAACTACCTTCATAGATTGTATTGATGGAGGAAGGTGCTGAATATGCTAAAATATTTGTGTCAACAGAAAATTATGTATAGTATTACATAGTTTTTAATGGTACATGGTCATGTGTTGAAGCTCCTGCTTAAGGTTGTAGTTGTGTAGGGATGTTAGGCTGCAACTGAAGTCATTTAGGTCTGTATGATGTCAACTTCATTCAGTATTATTAATCTTCATCATCATATCACAAAGTTGGTGGATCATTTTGAGTATGTCTGTGATACAAGAGATAAAATAACAGTGTAGGATGTCATTTTATTTCCAAAGGAGGTATCTTGGGTGTTGTAGACAATGTTACCAAGGAGATTGTCAGGAAATAGGTCACACAAATATGCTGCATGTTGCCAGTGGTTGCAGAAAACTCATGCAAGTGGTGGTCCACACATGCACATACACAAAGAGGATTTCTGATTTTGGATGCTTATGTATGTTGCAAATTATGTTAGATTTCTATAACATTTTAAGACTACAAAATGCACTGTCATGTTCATAGATATTTTGATGAACCTTTAGAATGCACTTAAACTTGTATTGCACTAAACAGAAGGATAGTATTTGAAAAATCTATTATTCTGTGAATTAGTAACTAACATTTAGTACTTTTCAACAACAGTGTTCTAAATGGAGGGGTGTGTAGTTAGATTGTAGTTACAAGTCATTTAGATTTATTATCTCATATGCTGAGACTTAGAGGTTTGTGTTATGTTTTCTACAAACCAAGCAAAATTTAGGAGCTATTCTTGTGTTCTCACCTACACCATCACATCATCATGTTCTCCCTCAGTCTTGTAAAGCAAGCTGTACAGAGAACATACACAAGCTCCCTCCACTCCCTTAGTTTTCCTTCAGATGAAATTGAACTTTTTATATTTTTATAGTGTTCATTTAATTATAGTCAAACATGTAATCTCCCACTTTCACCTCATTTGGCATTTTCCCTAACTCCAAAGCCCTCATTTGTTAAAAATTTCACGTCGTATTTTGCAAATTGATTGTCAGTGTACTGAAAGATTTGAGATGGTGAAAACTAAGCATAGTAGAAATGAGTTCGATAAGTTGAATTACTTATAATTATCACTTTACCTTCTTGAGGTGTGAAATTAATTAAATTAGTTGTAGAGGCAGGTAAAGAATGTAGCATTTCAAGTAATATAAGTTCTTTGTAAGTTCCTAGTGGTGCACCAATAGAGTTGCCGTGTAGGAAAGAGTTTTGATGTTATAAACATAAGTTGGCATAATCATGGTAATCTATTGCGATAACTTGTCAGGTTATCAGTTAACCCATAATTATTTTTCCGGCATTATTAATTTATCTGTTTTGCCGATGCTTTTGGTTCCAAACTAGTGATAATCAATAATTTTGGCTTTTAGAACATCAAAATGTTGAAGTTTTTATTTTTTCAATTGAAATGTTATTTGATTTAAAACTACTTTCCATCAGTGAGTTTACAGGATAAATATTAAACTTGAAATTTTTACAATTTTTTTCTAAGTTAGCTAAGTTTTGTAAGATAAGAATAAAGATTTGTGTTTATTGATAATTCTTGAAAATTTAGAATATCAATGTCACTATTTCTAGTATCAGAATTTTGGAGGGTTTATCAGTTATTGATTGTTAAGGGATATGTTCATCGCTGGTTATTGCTGATAAGGTTATTGCTATCGATTTATCGTGGTAATTCTTTTTATTGTTGTGCCTAGCTGTGATTATAAAGTAATACTTTTCTTTGAATTCAAACAGTACTGTAGTTCCTTTACAAATTTGGGACTGAAATTAGTGGAGAATTAGTGAGAGGTTTAGAAATTCCTATGAGATGCAATGCTTTGTTTACTCTATTGTATGGTCAGGTATGCTTTGAACTATAGACAAACTAAGCATTTTTATAAGCAATTCCATCATGATATTAAATTTGATTCGCTGAATCATTAAGAATTTGTGGAGAAATATATATATATATATATATATATATATATATATATATATATATATATATATATATATATATATATATATATATATATTGATTTTTTTCTCTTTCTACTTCTTACCTATGATTGAATTGTATAGATAGATTGATGGATATCAAAGGTGTGTTCAGTGGAGCCATTGTGAATTTTAACCATTGAATTCCTAATGGTAGTGTGGAGCTTATTACTTGATTGGATTAACCTTAGATAAATATGTAATGTAAAAAGTAAATATTTAAGCTCCAAAATGCTTACACTATCCATTATGTCTTCGTCCCACTGGATGACGACTGTTGAGCTCCCTTTCTGTCCTGTGAAAATGGATAGGTTGTGTTGAGGTTGCCAGAAAATGGAAAAAGTTAATTTTGGTGGGACTGCTAGCAGCACTCTTGTTGTGCCATGGTATTTATTTTTCCACCAATTTCTGTATTTCTGTGGATGACCACGACATTCTCACTGCTACTCCAAGCATCCTTACAGTGTTCCATGGCTGACCTATGTGCTTTTACTGCGATCAGTGAGCCTCCAGTGTTTCTTCTTTGAACACGTTTCAGACACTGATACCATCCACTGAGCTTCCTTTGAATGCTCCTTAGGCAACATTAGCCTACCCCCGACCAGAATGACAGCTGAAGAACCCTTTGGTGTTCCCTAAGATTTTTATTTATAAGAGGGGAATCTAGTGACAGTCTTCATTTGCATCTCACACTTGCGTTGAGAGGGTCACACTGATATCATGAACAATGAAGTCCTGTGGCTTGTAACGGTATGAAAAGAGTGAATGTTATGATAATGCCGTGACTTTGCTTAGCGTTGCCAGGAACTACCAATAATTCTTCTACGTGGTTGAAGAATTTTAAAGTGCAGCAAAATGAATAAATAAATAAATATATGATAATAAATAGATAAATAAATAAGTAAATTAATAAATAAATAAGTAGATTAATTAGATTAATAAAAATCAGTAAAATTAGATAAGGAGCAAAATAGTAAAATTAGATAAAGAGCAAAATAGTAAAGAGATTAAATAAAGTAGATAAATGAAAATGAAAGAAAATGGATAGATAAAAAATTAAATGAAATCAATGAAAAGTAGAGTATATAAATGGACTACCAAACTGCTTCCTCTTTATGACCGTACTGCTCCTTGTACACCCTTGAAACTCCATTCTGTGCCACTCTCGCCTCCATACCACAATCCATTGTGATGGCAACCAAGCTGTACAAGTTTTCAACATGTTGTAAAATGGTCCCAAACTATGGCTTTTTCTGTTTCGTATCCATGACCCTACTCTCTCCATGAAGACCTTCCTATCTCCTTCTGATGACCACTGGCGACAAAGCCAATTTTACATGCATAGAAGGGTCATACAATGGTCGGCATTCCAGTGGAATGGGAGTTTTATTCCTTTTTGCCATCAGTGGTACCATTCAGAATTGTACTGAACATAGCACCAGAACACTTTAAGCTTAAAGCTGAAGAACCTAGAGTAGCCAAAGAGTTAATGTACACCTGTGTGTGTTTCCTCCGTGGGGACATCTAGGAAAGGATATAACAGGGAAGATCAGAAGGAGAGTATGAAATACTACCTGGCCCTCACTGTCACCCTGTGCCAAGAATCTGACCATTATTATGGAGTACAGTATTGTACTGGCTGAAGCAAAGCATTGTTATTATAGACTGACATTGATCAGGAATTAACTAAAGATGTTCTTGGTCACTGCTCACCATATGTGTGATTTTATATAATTGTAATAGTACATTGGATCTGAATTGCTTATATTTTTACATTAAAATGTGAATCAAGCTTCATAAGATGATTGTTTGTATACCTCTTGACTGTAGTAGTAGTAGTAGTAGTAGTAGTAGTAGTAGTAGTAGTGGTGGTGGTGGTGGTGGTGGTGGTGGTGGTGCAATGGATATTACTTAATAATGTATAGAAGTAAGGCTCTCTCTCTCTCTCTCTCTCTCTCTCTCTCTCTCTCTCTCTCTCTCTCTCTCTCTCTCTCTCTCTCTCTCTCTCTTTTCTAAACCGAACATCTTCAGTCTGTTCTTTACTTTTATTCTAAACTGGAAACTTCACAACTCTAGTTAAACAGTTACTATGAAGTTGGGCATTGAGTCATTTCTGCCAGTTTTTCTCACTCTTCCCTATCTTAGGTGTTAACTTTGTATAGGGGCCTTGTCTGTCCATGTGTGGAGTATACGTACTTCACATGTATGGGGGTATGGTCCAATCATACTACTCTTAGACAGGGTGAAATGATAAGCTTTTCATCTTATAAACATCTTTCCTCTAACTCTCTTCAGCCTCTCTCACATTACCATAGTGGTGCATACCTCAGTGTTGCATCCTCACTTGTCTGTTGTGTAGCGTGGCAAGTCTTCCTTCACCATGGGTTGAACACAAATGTGCACTGATTATACAGAAATGGTTGGAGTCTTGTTGGTTCTGTAAGTACACTATTTCATATAATAGTATTTATCACTATGGACAAAAGAAACTTAGAAAATGAACTCATCTCTTATAAAAAGAAACAATCTTGCATATTTGTGCAGATTATAACCCAATAATTTGTCCTCGGTAGAGGAAAATTATTGCTTATTTTTTATAAACAATACCCTCAAGACTTTAGTTTGATGAAAAGAATTTGAAGATTTTCCTATCAACATTGTAGCCACAGTGGTCTCAAAAGTCCCTATCAGGCAAGTGTATGTTGTTTATTGACAGATGTCTTCAGATGTCTTTTATGTATTGCCAAAATTGGATATATAAAACATGCCAAAATAAAAAAAAATCATCACACCTTTCATGGTTACAATTCTTATCCATTTCAAATGAAAAACGAACATGAGAATAGCATATATAATAAAAAAAATATACATATATTTATTTTTTTCAGGAGTGAGGATGACAAATACTGCCCTCAATCACCCAATGCAGCTGCCAGCACTCCACCATAGCAGCTGGCCTGTCTTTGCTGCCAGGTGAGTGAAACTATTAGGGAGGCTGGGTAAGTAATATTTCATCTGCAATCCTTTAATATTCCTGCTGTTGTAGATCCTCAGTATAGGGAACTACATATAGGGATATATGTGCAGTAACATTTATTCATTGATCAGCACGAGCATGTGCCCTGATATCAAAGGTAAGAGAGGTTGATGACAGTGCTGTTTCTGTGATTGCAATGATAAGGTATTGAGATGTAAAGCTTATATGAGTTATGTCAGACTGTTTGATTAGATTGTGAGGTGAGGCTTTGTGAGCACCAGCATGCATTGCACACTTACTGGCAATGCCTTATTTGTAAGTGTTGTGTGGTTTCCTGAGAAATCATGTTATTAAGGTGCAAGATTACCATATTTGTGGTAGAAAGATACAACGTGCTGGTTTCCCCATCTCATTTTATTCAGCCTTCACAAAAGCCACAAGCAAATACATATATCAGACATCTGGGTAGATAAGATAGGATGTCCAGGCAGCAGGCATGGGAGAGGCATAATGCTGTCTCTTATCTCCACACTGGCTGGCCTATCTTACCTCTGCTCACTATTAACCCCCTACATCTGTGTGAGGTCAAGACTAAATGACTATTCACACACACATCAGTGCTGTATCCACTCCTTACCTCAGTGTTAGTGAAAGAAATCTTGTTAGACTGAATTTGGCTTAAGTATTCACACATATCCAACACAGTGCCCCATTTTGACCCTCCATGTCAGTTCCGTCTCCATGCTGTGAAAATATATTGTTACCACTGATTTCCTTCACGGTTTGACACACACAATTAATGGGTGTACAAAAAAAACATTGTCAATCTGTCATTGCCATTTGTTTCCCGTATCCATCTTTGTGTTAGTATGGCCAGGACAGGCTTTGTTCACACCTAATGCACTCATCTCTTCTCGCACCACATTCATATCACCACCAAGCCACTGCCGCTTCCTCCTCCCTCCAGCTACCCATTACCACATCCACCAGAGCTCATGTTTCTCTTGCTCTCTCCCTCTCTCTAGGTAATTAAATCTTTGGACAGGGAGAGACAGACAGGTGGTCAGATTATTAGTGACAATTCAATAAAATACTAAAAATTATTGCACACTAACAACGATAACATGTATAAGAAGCCCTGGTTTAAATAGGCACATATATAAATTACTTACATACTCGTAAAATGGAGATGATTTACAGCTCCACTCTGGGAGAGAGAGAGAGAGTCTCTCTATGAGTGTGCGTGCATGTGTGTGAGTGAGAAGTATGTTTTTAAGTATCAATATATCTTCATTGTTTTCTTACAGAGGTGACAGAGGAAGGAGGGAAGAGGAAAATGAGAAGAGGAAGGGGAAGGGAAGATGAAGGAAGACAAGATAGAAGAGATAGAAAGAAGACAAGAAAAGAAATGAGATAGGAAGAAATAGACAAAAAATCTCTCTCTCTCTCTCTCTCTCTCTCTCCACAGCCCCACAGTATGTTGACAAACCCACAGTGACTCACCCACAGCCTCTAGAAGACAAAGAGAAAGAAGAAAGAGGAGACAAAAATAAATTTCTCTCTCTCTCTCAGCCCACAGTATGTTGACAAACCCACAGTCACTCACTCCCCACAGCCTCTCCTCAAATATAATGCCCTCCCCCCTTCTCTCTCTCTACCCATAGCCCACAGTATGTTGACAAACCCACAGTCACTCTCCCCACAGCCTCTCTCAAATATAATGCTCTCTCTCTCTCTCTCTCTCTCTCTCTCTCTCTCTCTCTCTGCCCACAGCCCCACACATGTCCCCACAGTATGTTGACAAACCCACAGTCACTCCCCACAGCCTCTCCTCAAATATAATGCCCCCCCTCTCTCTCTCTCTCTCTCTCTCTCTCTCTCTCTCTCTCTCTCTCTCTCTCTCTCTCTCTCTCTCTCTCTCTCTCTCTCCACAGCCCCACAGCCCCACAGTATGTTGACAAACCCACAGTCACTCCCACAGCCTCTCCTCAAATATAATGCCCCTCTCTCTCTCTCTTTTATACAAAGGAACATGTACCTATTCTAAGGGTACTACAATTTATTTCTCTACAATATTTACAAGACTTAAAAATCGATAATATACAAGATGGTCAGCATGTAAATGGAGCACTATTCGTTTCGCACTATTCATGCACTGCACTACACTGAGTGTCACGTCACAAAGAGTGTCAGAGGAGTTGGCAGTGTCTGTCTCCAATTATGTGCCATCAGTTTGACACTGTGAGTGTTCATCTCCTGGACGTGAGGCACCACGGCCGTGAACAAGTTCCACATCCTGGAGATGCGTCCTGCGAAGGTGCGTTGATGCTGACACCCGTGGGATCGCGGCACCTCTACGGCGTCACCACCATTGAGCACCGTTCTCGTGCTCCGTGTGGTGACTCTTAGAGGATGACGCAGCCCTGCCAGATGTGGCACTCTTTGCACCTGTGCCTTATGGAACACTACGATCGCCGCCACGTCTCTGCGGTGTTCCAGTGAATCAAGAGGACACTTAGGCTCTGGGTGAGGTGGTAGTGCAGCATCTACTAGCCGTATGGCGCGGCGTTGGATGCTGTCCAGTCTCCTTCTGTGTGTGGCGGCACAGGACATCCAGGGGAGAGCTGCGTACTCAAGGTGGGGCCACACCTATGCCTTGTACAGTAGCAGTCTCCCCTTCCTGTCAAGGAAACTGACGATCCTTCTGAGAGCGGAGATCCTCCGTAGCTGCTGATTGATGGTCTCTCTCTCTCTCTCTCTCTCTCTCTCTCTCTCTCTCTCTCTCTCTCTCTCTCTCTCTCTCTCTCTCTCTCTCTCTCTCTCTCTCACCTTCATGCCCAATATATGAACCAAATCAGTTTCCATCAAGAACTTTAAACACTTTCTTCTATTCTAGTGAGAGTTGTGACGAGATGGGCAGGAAAATACTCACCCTGGAAATAAATTGAAAGATTAAATAAATGGAAGAATAGTTTATAAAATGTTTGTTATTTTATACCTGTGATGTGTGTGTGTGTGTGTGTGTGTAGGGAAGGGTTGGGTAGAGAGACAGAAAGACAGACAGAAGTGAGGATTGAGTGTTAAATGAAGGAAGGAAGACTGGAAAAACCTTTAAAGAGATGGAAGAGGCATAAAAAAAAATACTTGGATAACTATGGACCCAAGGAAGATCTAGATAAATAAAAGTGAAACAGACTAGAAATATACACTAACAAGGAAAAATAATTATACTGAATGAATGAGAGAGAGAGAATGAAGGTAAAGGAATACCAAGGGTGAAAATATTCCCCAAACACACACACACAAAAAAAAAAAAAATATGGTTATATAAAATGTATGGATAAATAAAAGAAATGTATGGTTATATATGGACTACATGAGAAGAAAAACCCAGTGAAATTTGTGACGGAAAAGGATTATTTTGATGGTTCAGGATGAGGAACAGGGTCTAGAGCAGTTAGGGGACGACAGAGAATGAAAAGAAGAAATTTTACTGGTGAGTACTAGACATGAGGTTGAAGAGATGGTATGTCTGGGAAGAGGATAAAAGACACTAAGGGTTACATATACAAGCATAGATAGATTTATATCAAGAATGCTGGAAATGAGAGACTATATATTGGAGAAACAAACGGATGTGGTATGTATAATAAACAAAGTTAAGTGAAGACATCCAAGTAAATTTTAAAGAGCACAGGAATATAATGTTTGAAGGAGAGAGAAGGAGAAAAGCAAGAGGAGGAGGAGTATTGATAATGGCTCAAGAAGATATACATGTGGAAGAAGTACAATATGGTGATGGACTGGCAGAGGTATAAGTATAACAATTAAGACCAGTGGAGGGAAAAGAGGGGGATCATAGTAACATAAGTGCCACTGAAGATTGATACAAGGAGGCTTCATGTACACAAGGAAATGCAAAATGAGGTGACAAAGTGCTTGGACATATAATATGTTAAAAAAGGACAGAAGAGGAGTACTTTTTTTTATTTATTTACTTATACCAAGTGGGCTTTTCACGGGAATTGATGAGTTAAAGGGGACACGTAATTTTTTTGGGGGTACCTACTATCTCAAAGCCCACCCGCTAGGAAACCGCTGCCCCGAGTAAGGAAGCCTAACCTACACTTGGACTGTGGACAGGATTCGAACCCATGAACTTGGAGACCCCTCAGACCCCAAAGCACACATGGTTCCACTGTACCATGGCTGATGACTTGTGGGGGATCTTAACTGCAAGTATGTAAATTGGGAAGAAGTCAAAGTAAACAGTTAGAATAGTGCATGTTTAACTCCACAAAAAAAAATGAGTTCAAAGATGAGAGGATAAGAATAGAAAATAGGATTGTTTGAAGGAAGTCAAAACAACAGTAGAGAAAATACAGAATAGTTTGGATATTGGAATTGAGGAAAGGAACAAGACCTGATGGAGTCTCAAACTGTGTTCTAAAAGAACACAGCTCACAGCTAGCTAAAGTGACCCATGATATCATCAGCACCACCTTGTTAGAAGGAAAATTAACGAAAGACTGAAAATGGCCAGATATTATCCCAATCTTCAAGGCCAGGAATAAGAAAAACCCATAAAATTATCGATCTGTATCACTGACACAAGTGAAGTAGTAAAAATTTGCAAAAAGAAAATCAAGAACAGGTGAATGACATTTCTGGAAGACAACAGAGCGATAATGGGGGAACAATATGGATTCACGAAAGAGAAATCTTGTCCAACTAATCTGATAAGATTTTACTCAAGAGTAGTGGATACAGTGAATGATAGAGATGAATGGACTGATTGCATGTACTTGGAACTTGAAAAGTTTTTGATAAAGTAGCTACCATATAAAAGGTTAATATGGAAATTGAAAAGTATAGGATTGGGAGTATCAATATTAAAATGGATGACTGAATTTTGACAGGCAGAGAAATAAGAACAGCCATCAGAGGCAAAAAAAATCAAACTGGAGAGAGGTAATAAGAGGAGTTCAGCAAGGTTCAGTTCTAGCACCCAATCATGTTTGCTGTCTATATTAAGGACATGACAGAAGCTACATGAGTCTTTTTGCTGATGATGCAAATATCATCAGAACACTTTCAAATCAAGAGGACTATGAAGCACTAAATCAAGACTTACTTAAGATGTATGAATGGTCAATGAAACAGAACATGGAGTTTAATGCTAAGAAATGCAGCATGATGGAGTTTGGAAAGAGTGCTAGAAGAACAAAAGGATCTTATTACTTGGGATATTAAGAAATTAATAAAAGGATAGGAGAAAAAGACCTGAAAATAGCCATTTCTAACAAAATGTTGTTTGAGAAGCATATTAACAAGATCACTAGGAAACTTATAATCTACTTAAAAATATCAAGGCAGCATTTACGTATCTTGATGAAAATGTGATAAAAAAAAACTGATAACTGATATATCTATGTTTGGAGTAGCTATGCAGCATTAGTGTGGTCACCAAATCTTAAAACAAGATATCAGGAAGTTTGAAAGAATCCAAAAAAGCTGCAACAAAAATCTCTACAATTTTTTTAGAAAATATTGTTATGAAGAGAGGTTGAAGAACTTGGAATTAACTACACTGGAGGAAAGGAAGGAGAGAGGTGATATGATAGCACTATATAGGGTATTGGAAGAGACAGAGAAGCTGGATAGAGATAATATGAAACTTGATATGAGGAACACCAGAGAACATAGAAGGAAACTGAAAGTGAGTGACTGTAGAAGAGACAAAAAATACAGATTTCCTCACAGCAGTATAGCAGTGTGGAACAAACATGATGATGAAACAGTGTGTGCAAAGAAGACACATAAATTTAAGGAGAATCTGGATAAAAACAGAGATCAGAAGTCAGGAAAACACAAGCTTAGTGTGGCTCTTTTTCTGTATCTCATAATTAGGTAAACACACACACACACACACACACACACACACACACACACACACACACACACACACACACCCGGTAGCTCAGTGGTTAGAGCGCTGGCTTCACAAGCCAGAGGACCGGGGTTCGATTCCCCGGCCGGGTGGAGATATTTGGATGTGTCTCCTTTCACGTGTAGTCCCTGTTCACCTAGCAGTGAGTAGGTATGGGATGTAAATCGAGGAGTTGTGACCTTGTTGTCCTGGTGTGTGGTGTGTGCCTGGTCTCAGGCCTATCCAAAGATCGGAAATAATGAGCTCTGAGCTCACTCGGTAGGGTAACGTCTGGCTGTCTCGTCAGAGACTGCAGCAGATCAAACAGTGAACACACACACACACACACACACACACACACACACACACACACACACACACACACACACACACACACACACACACACACACACACACACACACACACACACACACACACACACACACACCACAGCCTCTTAATGTGTGGCCCCTGTTCACCTAGCAGTAAATAGGTACGGGATGTAACTCGAGGGGTTGTGACCTTGCTTTCCCAGTGTGTGTTGTGTGTTGATGTGGTCTCAGTCCTACCTGAAGATCGGTCTATGAGCTCTGAGCTCGCTCCGTAATGGGGAAGACTGGCTGGATGACCATTCACCAAGGTGAATTACACACACACACACACACACACACACACATTTTCTAACCTTCAGCATATATAAAAGTTTTTGTTGTTTTCCAGCAATCTGGGTACAGCTGGTGGTCTATAGGTTTCCCAATCCTGCCACTCAAGACAATCTTCTCTCTCTCTGCAACACAAAAAGAGTTCTAAAGATAAGAACATACTATTCATAACTCACCAAAAACATGAAGAAAACACATAAATCACATAAAAAAACCACATGATTCAAAATTGCCAAAACATGAAAAAAATGCAAATCACAATCCTAGCACACACAAAAACACCATTCAAAACATCAAAGACACTGCAGCACAATAACAACTGATCAAAAATGTTATGCTTTACAGTTCTGGTCAACCACATTATAAGAAGGATCTATTAAAATCAGTGCAAAGAAGAATGACTAAAAGAATACAAGAGATGACGGATTTGCCCTTAGAAGCAAGTTTAAAGATATTAGATTTGTATTCATTAGAAAGACAAAAGTAAAAGAGGGTACCTGATAAAGATATTCAGGTGGTATGGGGGTTATGAAAAAAAAAAAAAAAGGAGACGAGCAAAATTCTTAGGACCAGTAGCCAAGATAGAACCTGATATGTGTTCAAGCTTGAGAAATTTGTGTTTAAGAAAGAAATGGGAGGGAAAAGGTTCTCTAATAGATTGGTTAATGCATAGAACAGACTCAGTAATCATGTTGTTAGTGCTGAGTAAATAGGGAGCTTTAAAAGGTTAGACATTTTATGGAAGGGGATGAAAAGTGGAAATAGGTAGTTATGGGGAGATTGAGGTGAGAGTTCTTTCGCTGTATTGGTGACAATGTACATCTGGCTGAGATCTGGCAACCGTTGGCAACCCAAAACCCACACAGCTGAGAGGTAAGTGACAGAGTAATTGTTCCGTGGGTAAATTTGCAGTTTCAACCAATATACCCTATCTTATATTTCTTTTTCCCTATGTCTAACAAGCTTGGGGAACTCCTGGGAAAGCAAGGTTTTAGAGTGGAAACAAAATCTAACCTAACCTAATGTCCTGAAGTTATTATTCATTCCTGATAGGGTAAAATGAGGTTAGAAATGCTCGTAGAAGTGTTATATAGACCATGAGGATGTGCATAGTTACATGTGGAGTATTGGTTGAAACTGGAGAGAGAAAAAAAAAAAAAAAAAAAAAAAAAAAACATTCGTAGGTATATCTCACCTGGTTAACTCACCTGGTTGGCTACCCTTTAGCACTTTGTACTACATTGTTGAAGGTACTGGAGAAAAGTAAGGGCAGCACAGTTCAAAAGGTACGCCAGTCAACTAGTTACTAGCATGACAACAGAACAATTACGAGGCATAAAATTATTGAGTTGTGTACCTTTATGAAACATGGAGAAAAATTCAAATGATTATTAATGTTAGTGAAGTTAGCTATGAGCAATACAACAAAGAAACATTGAAAAGACTTTTACGAAAGTGTAAGTTGTAAGAGAAGTAAAGAAATAGGATAACTAGTCAGGGAATTTGTAAAAACGTGGACCTAGAATATGATGCAAAGCTGATTTGTATGAGGTGATAGATTTTTGTGCCACAACTTCGTCTGGTAGGGAGTTCCATATACTGGCGCACCATAGTGAGAAAATCTCCTCCTGGCCTCTATTGAACTGTGGGTGATCTGAATTTTGAATCTGTGTCCTCTTGTACCTTGAGAAGGTGCCATGGTAAATATTTCCTCAGGCGAGATACCACACTCTTTGTGGAAAATTTTCCAGTATTTGAGGAGGTCAGCACGCAGCAGTCGCCCCTGGACTGAGTATAGGTCTAATATTCTGAGTCGCTCACCATATGGTACCTCAGACAGGCCCTCAATGTGGCGAGTCCAGGTTCTTTGTACTGATTCCAGCAGATGAAGGTCTCCCGAGAAGCCTGTGTTCCACACACAGGAGGCATATTCTAGAATTGGTCGTATGTGAGTTTTGTAGAGAGTGATCATGAAGTCTTGGGATCTGCAGAGGGTGCTTTTGAGAAAATTTGCCGACATTCCAGAGGCTTTGTTGGCAGTAGACCGAATGTGGTGATGGAATCTGAGACTGGAGTCTACTAGGACACCAAGGTCCTTGTGTTGGTCTACCATGGTGATGGGGAGTCCTTGGAGCGAATACTCTGACAACGCACCTATGTGTTGCCAAGGCACTGTACCACGTTGTAGCCTTAACACTACACACTTGTCCTTATTGAGGTCAAGACCCCAAGAGGAAGCAACATCACAAATTTTATTTATGTCATGCTGACAGGACTAAGTTCCAAAGGCCAGTGATAGGGGGGGTAGATGGGCTGTACTTCAAGTAAATCTTTAAGTCATCGGCAAAGATTTTACAGTTGTTCTGTATCGTGGATGGCAGGTGGTTAACATACAGTAGGAAAAGTAAGGGTCCCAGTACCAAGCCCTGAGGTACACCACTCTTTACATCTCTGTAGCTGTTTTTAACACCTGCAACAGATACTCTCATGGATCTACCAAGTAGGAAGAGCAAATCCAGCTTAACAGGTTGCCGGGGATACCAATGCTACGGAGTTTTTGGAGTAGCACTGAGTGGTTAACCACGTCAAAGGCTTTAGAGAAGTCAAATAGAATAACATCAACTACATTTCCAGTGTCAAGTCCAGATGAGACAAAGTCGTAGGTAAGCAATAGTTGATTATCAGCTGTTCTACCATGCCAAAAGCCAAACTGGTTGGGAGAGAGTAAAGCATTATGTTCAAGAAATGCATAAATGTGTTCGGCCACAATCCTCTCTAATTTCTTTCAGCAGACTGAGGTTAGACTTATGGGTCTGTAGTTTAGAGGAGCAGAGCGAGATCCCTTTTTGAAGATAGGTCGAACATCAGAGACTTTCCAAATGTCAGGGATGACGCCATCAGTTAGGCTAGTTGAGAAAATGATAAATATGGGATAAGCAAGAGAGGGACAAGAATTAAGAAGTCTGGGATGTAGGTTGTCTGGTCCCATACTTGAGTTGGAGTCAAGAGATTCAAGGCCTTTACACACAGCAGAGTAAGTAATATTTACATTGTCAAGGGTGCCCTGGAACGTCTGGTGGGGAAAAGGATTTGGGCAGCTGTCTTTGAAGACAGAGGAGAAACTGTTCACAAAAATTTCGGCCATGGCACCACAATCTTCTACTAGTGAACCATCAGGATGTGATAGGGGGCCCACGGAGGGAGCACCTACTTTTTTGTTACGAATGTACTGATGAAAGGCTTTTGGATTTCTTTTAAGATTATCCATGAGAGTCCTTTCGTAAGCTATCTGGGAGTAGATAAAGTGGTTTCTGTATTGGCGATTGATAATGTTGTAGTTTTCCAAGGCCTGAGTGCATTGTTGGGAGTGGCACCCATAGAATCTTCTGGTAGACTTGAACAGCTGCCAGGCTGTTGTTCTGTTTTTCTTTAAAGCAGTAGGAGGACTGAGGGGAGAGCTTGGACTAAGCTGCTTGCATAGAGGAATATAAGAGTCTATGAGAGGAGTGAGGATTTGCAAAAGTCTAGTGAACTTTGCATCTACTGAGAGATGGCAAAACTCATAGTCCCAGTCAACCTGTGATACATGATTGTCTATTATTTTGTACTTTCCTCTTTCCCAGGCTCTCTTTTTAATGCAAACGTTGCCATCTTGAGAAGTGTTGAATGTGAAATGGTAGGTGAACTTGATGGGGACATGTCCACAACCAGGCAGGGGACAGAGCGACTCAACACTCCCTATTCTGTCTGTTTCCGTAGACAAAATTAAATCAAGGGTGTTTCCGGAGGGTGTAAAGGTGGGAAAGTCAACCCACTGATGGAGGCCAATAGTGTTAAAGCAATTTGTAAAAGCTAGAGTTAGAGGATCATAGTCTTGGAATAAGGCATCTTCATTAGACCAATCAATAGCTGGCAAGTTGAAATCACCCAGTATAAGAACTTCCTTGCCTGTGCAAAACTGTTCTAGGAGATTAATCAATGCTGTATTGTCATTTTGAGTATTTGACGAAGGTCGGTATACAACAATTATGTAACATTTGAGGGAAACTAGGTGCACTATGTGAGTATTGGGACAGTTGCTATCAATGGAAATGAAGGGTATGTTGTCTCTAATGTAGAAACATACGCCATGTTTTCGGACATTTCCAACAACGTCAGTGCGGGCTATTGGATGATAGCCTTGGACAGACAGGAAAGAGTTAGGAATGCTTGGTAGGAGCCAGGAGTCTGTAATTGCCATAATATTTATATCACAGTCATGCATGAGATCAGTTACTTCGTTAACCTTATTTACTAAACTATTTACATTGCACAGACCCACTTTAAGCGTAAGATATTTTTCGAAAGTTGGTCGTTTGTTTGTTTGGTTCACTCTCAGTGTAAAAAATCAGAAGAGACTGCTCGGTCAGCCCTGTGGTCTGGAGTATTGTCTTGTGTATCCTGGGCAGGAGTACCAACAGTGGATGAGCTAGATGCCCCAGCCTGTGGGTGAAAAGCACTACCAGGGTATCCAGCAGGTGCTGCAGCAGACTCACGGGTAGATGTATCAGGTGCTGAAGCTAGCTGGTCTTGGGGACCACTGCTACTTCTAGCTTGTCGACGTCGGGCCAAGTCCTGTCGCTGGGCATAGGTGAGGTCTCTACTGATGAAGATTCCATCAAACTGAGAATCTTTCAGATTCTTGGCCTTATCAAGTAGAGATTTCCTGATTTCTATGTTAGGGACATTCAACCTATAGAGTTTTCTCTTTCTATTGATGCATTTTAGGTCAGTAAAATCTACAGGGTTTTCCAGCAGATATCGGATCACAGTGGTGAAATGCTGTTTGAAAACAGAGTTATCTGGGGCATCAATACCACGTACAATAAGGGAATTTACTCTCTTCTGTCTTTCATTCATTTCACGAATTTCATCTCTGATCAGTCTCCTAGCATTATCATCAGTGTTGTTAGCTGGGTCAGTGGTGGGATTTGCGGGAGACACTGATGACTGGGGGAGTGTGGGTGGAGAGGTTAAGCTCTCAACCTTAGCTGACAAAGTGTGCACGGTTTCACATAACTTCTTCACAGTTTGTAACAGCTGTTTAAAGGCTGGATTATATAATTAAACATCTTGAAACTCCTTCTGTGTCTGCTCTAGACTCTAACACTGACCTGCCACTAACATGGACCTGGCCCTAACACTGAGCTGGTTCTCACTCAAACCTAGCCTTGAAGAGGAGATCCGAGGTTGCGGAAGGAAGGAAGGAAGGAAAACACACACACACACACACACACACACACACACACACAGAGAGATATGACAGGAATGGACAAGGAGACAGGACACAGAGAGCTTAGCTCGGGCCCTGTAATACACAAATAGGTAAATACACACACACACACACACACACACGGCCCGGTAGCTCAGTGGTTAGAGTGCTGGCTTCACAAGCCAGAGGACCGGGGTACGATTCCCCAGCCGGGTGGAGATATTTGGGTGTGTCTCCTTTCACGTGTAGCCCCTGTTCACCTAGCAGTGAGTAGGTACGGGATGTAAATCGAGGAGTTGTGACCTTGTTGTCCCGGTGTGTGGTGTGTGCCTGGTCTCAGGCCTATCCGAAGATCGGAAATAATGAGCTCTGAGCTCGTTCCGTAGGGTAACGTCTGGCTGTCTCGTCAGAGACTGCAGCAGATCAAACAGTGAATTACACACACACACACACACACACACACACACACACACACAACGTCAATATAAAGTCTCTCTCTCTCTCTCTCCTTATCTCCCAACTCCTGTCATTATCTCTCTCTTTAACTACTACGTCTACATGAACACCTCGAAATACACCCAAGCTAACCAAGTCATAACATAACATAACATAAATAATAGGATAACAAAGGGCCACCAGGACCCATCTAGGTTATCCTGTATCAGTCGCACAGCGACCTCGTCATCAGTACTTAGTCAACTCAAAAATACACCCAAAACACCATTAACCTTTTCCACACACCATGACATACCCCCACACCAGCACAGTGACCCTATCTAGCCCCTAAAGTCACAACAGGTCACGGAATCACGTAATAAACGAGAAAAAAGATAAACTTGACTTACCTTACACATTCCGCCGGTTTGTTTTGGTCAGCAGGCTCGTCTGGGTCTCGGACTCTCGGTCTGGGTTTTCTCTTTTCTTTTTTTTTTTTTTATGTAAGAGGGAGAACTACCAAGGGCAAAAAATAAATATTAGAAAAAAAAGGCCCACTTGAACTACAGTCTTCACAAAAAGATCAAAAGAATCAGTCAAAATTCAGGGATAAATGTCTCGACACGTACACGTTGTACATCTCTATTAAAAGAAGCCTAAAGCCTATCTCGTTATTAAAGCTTCACTTTGACCTATATTTTTACACTATACAAGGATTGAAATCAAGCTCGTTATTTATTTTTTTTTTTTCGTTATATTTTCTGTCACGAGGGTCTTTTGCTCATGGTTTTCTGCATTGATACATAGCCCTACCTACCTAAAGTTTATTAATCCTTCTTTTACCTATGAGCATCATTTTGGCTTCTCGTAAATCAAGTTTACTCATTTATCTAATCCTGTTTCCTGGTATATGTGTCTTCTACTCATATTTTTCCACATCAATGAATGAATTAAAGGAAGGAGGAAAATTAATAAAATGAAGACAGCAAAATAGATAAATGCATGCTAGAAAGACTAATAATATTCTGAAGAGGAAACTGAAAAATCTAAACAAACTTTAAAGAGAGAGAGAGAGAGAGAGAGAGAGAGAGAGAGAGAGAGAGAGAGAGAGAGAGAGAGAGTTAAAAGGTTTACATCAGGTCAGAGACGAGACGAAGGCAGTTGCATTTAATCATTATCTAATTTCACTGGAAATATCCCATGTTTTTCGATTTATACCGAAGCAATATGTGATTGAACCACTGTTTCTGTCCAGTCACACAC
>NC_059272.1:25537728-25565228 GCF_017591435.1 Portunus trituberculatus
CCTTTCTTCTCCCGCCTCCCTGATTCTTGGTGCAATTAAAGAGAAAAATGTCCTCGCACTGACTTCCGACCAGTATACTCTTTAATTTTTTTCTCTGGCTCTCCTGCCCCCTGCTGCATCCGTCCCCACCATTCAGGAACATTGCTGTGCCTCACACCCCCTTGGAGCACAGGTTGGGATTTACGGCGAGAAGGAGCGGTTAGGTGCTCCATAATTCAGGTTAAGTGTGGTGCCTAGTGTGGCGCGCGGCGAAGGCAGCTGTTGCGCCCTCCTGCACCGTCTGGAGCACAGCCACTACCATCCTCGCTATCCCACTGCTGTCACTATTATCACCGCCATTTCCATAAACTGTCCAATATTTGCAACATTACCATCGCCGCATACCAGCAACATTTGCCGTCACGATGTCCATTACCGCAGAGTCAACACCATTACCAGCGACACAGAACTGCTTCCCTCACTGTTTTGGCCACATAAATTGTTAAAGGCAAGACAGAAACAAGGGTTGCTATCGTTTTTATCGGATAATTCAAGCTTAAAAACAAATTTTTTTTTCCTTTGCATTTTTCTCGTAGCATATTCATTTATTTCTATCCTGTGATTTTTCTGTTCCTCCCGGCAGAACATCACTGACGGCTTCTGACATTGGTGATCTGAGACTGTGAACAGAAATCTCTCATATTTCCACAGGCAGCATAATATTTAACAAAACACTCATTCTTAAGAAGTGTTACACCGTACTGTGGCACTATCATGTGTTGCCCTTTGCCAGGTGAAAGAAAAAGCAATTAGCGGAGTGTGCTCGGCGAAATAGTTCGGTGATGATTTTGTTTTCTTGTCCTGGTATTATAAGGTCTCCGGGGCGTCGTGAGAGTCACAAAGTAACACCAGGCCCATTAAGTCTGCGATGCTGGGACTCCGCGGCAGAGCGGAGTAGGTGAGGCGACAAGGTGGTGAAGAGAGGATGAAGAGAAAAAAGAAATATTAAATGAATTATATGAGGTATTAAGAAGAAAGAGATGGAAGCCAGTTGATAGTGAAAGAAGATTTATGATACACGAAGACAGATAACCCGAAGGAAAAGCTTGGAGAGGTTGTGAAAATAAACGATGAAAGCCGAGGAGTCCAAGAGTTTGTGACAAAGTTTATGTTATGAGCACAGCGCGCCACGGGATGAGGGAGCATTGCCAGATTACGAGACTCACTTTAATTTGACAGTTATCTCTTCCTTGCGAACCTTCCCACTGCCACGCTTCCATTTCAGCCTCGCATTACACTGCATCAACAAAATTTTTGCTGGCTTACTATATCTGAGATTCCTTTTGATTCGGTTGTGAACCTGAAAGAATCTATTTTCACCTTTTTATGTCCAGTTATGCCTTACAATGTACTTTAGTTGGTTTACTGACCATAAAAGAAATATCCGGTGTACCTTAATAATTTTCATTCATATCATTATAGTTTTGTTTAGAATAACGTTGAAACAAACAAAATTGCGAATCAGTATCAGAATAATGGTCAGCTACGATATGATTGTCAGGTCAAAATATTTATATATGTACCGAAGTTGTACTAAAACTTTAGATAGGCCTGGAAGAATGCTTTTGTACAACTCTAGGCTGGCAGTGTCGTGTTGCTGTGTAGACATAACTCGCGACAGACTCTTGTGACGAGGGGGAAGACCAAATTTTACAGCTTTGTCATAAGGTCAGCTATCATAACCTACATTCTCTTTCTGTTCATGTAACAAATAAACACTACGGGAAAGACCAAATTCTATAGTTTTGTCATGAGGTCAGCTATTACAACCTACATTCTTTTTCTATTCATGTAACAGGTAAACAGTACGGGGAAGACCAAATTTTATAGCTTTGTCATGAGGTCAGCTACATTCTCTTTCTACTCATGTAACAATTAAACACTACTAAAACAATAAAAAGAAAAACACATTACTCACTAAAGGAAAGAAGCTGCATTTAACTTATGAACTTCCGTTTGAATTATCCGCCTTTCTCAGTTCATGGTCAGCGGTCCACTGCTCCTTAAATTGAAGAGAAATGAACATATGATATAGTTCTTAATTCATTCTTAATTGTTACCTACATTGTCTTTAAATGAATGATACATGAGTGTGTGATATTCCATTGTGTTGACCAAAGATATAATGAATACTTTCTTTGGCAGGAATTCTGGTTCTGGATCCTCATAGTATGAAGGACTGGGAATGGATTTGGTGATTGGGATTTTTAAGAATCAACACTGGAAGGGTAAATGAGCTTCCTTACAACAAAAAGTGATTTTATTGGAAATAGAAACATTTAAAAAAATAATAAGCCATTTCTACGATTAATAAGCCCCCTCCGTGCGGTGTCTGACCTCGGTGGCATCTGCTGCTGCCTGGGAGAAAACACATCTCTGTCTTAATTTTTGGTACCTGTCGTGGATCCTATTGGGTGCTAAAGGCTCGAGGGGGGTCTGGGATCTGTGCGGGCCCCGGCGGGGTGAGGAGTTCCGGTGGGATAGTAACGCTCACTACGTCTCCCGTGGGTGGGGACAACAGATCTGGATACATAGGGAGCGAAGTCGTTTCATCAGCCGCGTGGATATCGCAAGTGGTCGTTGAGACTGGATGGCGGCTGTCTGAGGATAGAGTAGTGATGGAGGCCGTGGTTCTCGGATGCTGAGTGCCAGGATGCCAGGATTCCACTAAGTGAGGTCCACTGGCGACCCGGACAGTGTTGCCGCAGCCCTCCATGCCTGAGGGAGAGACTCGTGTTATATACGTTATTGTTGTACTTTGTGAATTAACTCAAAAGTTTTTGTGGGTAAACCTTGTAATAAAAAAAAATGACGATAAAACTTTGTAAGAATGATACAGTCAGCTGTAACTTGAGCACAATTTTACTAAAAATTTCCGAGAAAAGTTTTCTCACTGCATCATGGGCGTTACATTCTTACTGAAAAATAATTTTCAATTTGATATAATAAGAACCATGAAAAATATGGACAATAACAGGTAGCTTATCTTCTAACAGGCGCTGGACCAACAAAGCGAGGGAATAGCTGGGAGACGAAATAAAGGACAAGGCCTTTTGACGGATTTCTATTCATGTAGTTTCCTTGACCAAAGGAAAAAAATGATGCTCAGCTATCAACACTAAAAAATTGAAAAAGTTCAAGAGTCACCTATTGTAACGAGCATTATACATTCGTGTCACGCGTGACAAAGAATTACTATAACAGCTACAACAAAGCAATTAGCATAGGGGATCGAGAGAGGGGAGGGCGGCGAGTGTCGAGGCACACGTAATAATCTTGGTGATGTACGTACTTACTATTTCGCCTCTAAAATCTAGTGAACCAGAATTCTTTTCGAAATTCGACACAACAAACTATCCTTAGTGAATATTATTTCACTAAACAAAGCGTGAATGGAATGAAAATAATTTAGAAAATACTGAGATTAATTGTTTAACTTTATATAGTATTTTTTTGTTGTTTCAAAATTATGAAAGAAAATTTGAGGAAAACTTATTTTTCGTTTCCATACACTGTACTTTGTGGTTACTAATTATTATCACTGAAAACAGTTTGCGACGCTTCATACATGTTCCAGTTACGAAAGAATAACGATCTGAAGATTTTCTCTTTTAAATGTTCTCTGATTTATATAGTTTTCTAGAAAAATACATGCTTCAGCAAACACAATAATCAAAATCGGGTGTTTCTTTGATCATTCTCGCCACTGTGGTGCAAGCATATAGTTAAGTAGCATGCTTCCATTCTCAAGGGATTGCTAGAACCGCTACATTAGTTTACTTCTTTTCTTACTTGATCTTATACGATACACTTCGTAGTTAACCTTTCTTCCATTCCTTGCTCTCCTGGTCCACTTACAAGACGACAATGATCCAGGAGATGACTCATCACCTTCGTAAGCGTAGTTTCTCAGATCATCCTCGACGGAACACGAGAAGGTAAGCTGCCGATTCCGACAGTTTCTGCTGCACTCAGCGTCATCTCCACCCTGCTCAGGATCATCCGTCCTCTCAGCTGAGGTGTTGTCAGCTTGCAACGCCTTCTCACCTGTGTGAATGAGACTTTATCACACTGGAAACTGCCCTTATTGAATGTAATCACACCATACCGATGAACGTAGATATAAATATTAAACAATACCGGGAATATCATTAGAAGCATAATTCTCAATTAATGATACAAGACGATTCACAGATCAAATTCATTCGTTGTTTAAGTAGGTCAATAGGTCTGCACTAAACGCAGGCAAGGATGACTGTGGCTAAGTACGTGTCATTAGCGAGTCACCTGTCCTGTGTGCGTTGTTCCAGGCAGGCTGACCATTGGCTCGCGGCGGCTTCAGCAGCTGCAGCTCCAGTAGACTTGGGGCACGCCGGCGAGGGGGTGATGAGGTCCCTTTACCGTTGACTGCACTCTCCTTCATTTGAGCTTCTCCTCGACGAAAGGTGGAGCGGCTGTGGTGTTGATGGAGGAGGACAGCGCCCACCACCACTACCACACCAGCCAAGAAAGGAACACAATGAAAGCCAGTGAGTATCTGTGGTGTAAAAGCGTGCAATATCTCTGAGTTTGAAATAATGTGTTGAAAATAATGTGTAGAACATTAGACCACTCACGTAATAGGAACGCACACCACACAAGCACTGCCGCCAGCGCGCCGAGGGAGAGCCTGAGAGTGGTGTGCGTGACGTCAGGTATGTGGCACTGGTCTCCGCCGAAGCCAGAGGGACACTCGCAGATGTACCCCACTGCACCACAGAAGAGGACAGATTTATGAACCATGCAATATTATATAATTGTTAGTGGCCAAGTATATCACAGGAAGAGTGATAACTTCAATACTAAATACGCTGTTCGTGTGATACCTGCTTGTTTATTGAAGCAGGAGCCGCCATTGAGACAGGGTTCCCACAAGCATTCATTCACATCTTCGCAGGTTCCTCGTCCGCTGGACAGTTTCCTCCCCTCACCACACCTGCAGTCACAGTCTATTATAAGCAAATGTAATCACTCCTTGATAGGAAAAAAACTCAAACATATACATGATTTAATTTATCTTGCTCTTTTACACTTTACAAAACAAAATTTGTTTTCATCAACTATCGACCAAACTTTAACCTACTAAAACCACCTGTCACCATGCACAAGCCTGTGAGCACTCATAAACACTCTTCTTCAGGGGCACGGGTACGATAATCACCCGCAGTAGTGTGAGCGCCAAGTATCGACGCATGTGAGAGGTGGCCTACACGTAACGTTGGCACAGGCTGGGGGAGAATCACAATCTTGCTCCACACGTTGATAGAGGCTCGCCTGTCCCCACGGAGTGTTATTGACAGCTGGTGGAAGTGGCATCCTCCGTCCAGAGATTCTTATATCATCAACACAGCCTGTGAACGTTGCCAGTTTTTTGCAAACTCCCTAGAACTTCATCATTCCCTCGCAGCTTGAACACGGTTTAAATATTTACATAAAAATAACACCCAAGACTCATGTACAGACATATTAAGTAATGCAATTGTTCGGAGTGTCAGGGGAGTGTCTCGGTCAATTAGCACCGCTACTTACCCTCGTGGTAGTCGCCGTGTATTTTGAAAACACTAACGCCCACATATTCTGGAGACCCGCCAACGTGGACACCCTCCTGCTTGTCCACTTCCAGTACTTGCCGTCCGTCCATCGACAAAGAGGCGTTGTACAGGTCACCGTCACCGTCATCCACCAATAAGACAGTGACTGACCCATGCCTGTCATGGACAACGTTACAAAACTTACATTAATTACATACTGAAGGAAGGAGGATGATACGGGGGCATGTGTCAAAGTAATTTTAGGAGTCTTGCAGACTCTCCAGGTCAAACAATGTGGTCTCCAGCGCCGTTGTCAGCAAGTGGGCCTAACTAAGCAGGGGATGGCGAATGTGTACAGGAGAGTGATATGTTATTAGAGACTATCCATTATTGCGCCAACATCGTTTGATGTAGTTATAATTTGGGCACACCAGTACGTTCGAGAGATCTCTATTTGCAACACACACACACACACACACACACACACACACACACACACACACACACATATATATATATATATATATATATATATATATATATATATATATATATATATATATATATATATATATATATATATATATATATATATATATATATATATATATATATATATATATATATATATATATATATATATATATATATATATATAATTATAGTATGTACTTTGCTTCAGAATAAGTAATAGCTCCTCTCAAGTCTCGGATATACAAGGGGATGCATGTATGACAACTAATGGTGTCGAACATCTTGATGCAGGCAATATAGCGAGAGTAAATTTAGTGAACTAAGAAAGCTTTGCTCAGTATAATTATTCTCTACGGCAGGAAGCAATGGGTAACGGGGCAATCAGAGAATGCTCTATGGATATATTCGATAGCGTCGTGCCCAGGGACGAGGCAAACTACGGATCATATACTCGGAGATGCGGGATTCCGTTGAATACGATGAATGTAGTGGAAACAAAGTTGGAAGAGTAAATTTCCATAAAAGGAGTCTATGGAAAGGATTTGGATCCCTGCCATGCACATTTAGGAGGAATGCAGGGAAATGGCGTTAACGAGAGCAACGCCCAAGCGAATGCTGTCGCGTCCAGTGCTGTGTTCGTGGCTGTCCCTTTGTTCACAACTATCTCTTCACTTAGTTTACAACACCGGCCTGGAGCAATATGACCGGCAGGTGTGTTCAAACTGTCATCAAGTGACTGGTGCCAGCCAGGTTGGTCACGTGACTAATGGCTGCAACAAAGCGACTGCAAAAGTTAATGAACATTGCAAGATTGGTACGTGGAGTGTCAACACTTTATATCACCCAGGCAAGTCTGGTAACGTCAAAAGAGAAACAAACAGACTGCAGTACGTGTTAGTGAGGCGAGGTGAACACGGCATGGCCATATTTCATCTGCTGTATGGAAGTTCCTCTACTCACGGGAGGGGGGAAAGCCATGAAGGAGGTGTCGGGATGTTGATGAAAAGGAAATGTATGGATGCAATGATACGTTTTTAGCTTATTTGCTATAAGGTGATGATCATGAGAATCAACGACATAATAATGACTTTGAACATCATTCAAATGTATGCATCTGCAACAGAAAAAACGATGAAGAGGTTCGGTGACTCCATGGCCAGTTGGATAGGGTCGAGGGACTGGTGCTGGTGGAATGAGTGCACGGTGATCATGGAAGATCTGAATGCCAAAGTGAGAAATGGCACAGTGAAGAGCTTGTACAGATACTGGAACAGGACAGTGTTCTTGCAACTTTTTTCATCACGAACCACTTTGACTCTATTTGCTATCTTTACGACCCTGTGCGTTCATCCTGTTGTACGAGTATCTTTCTCCCTCTGATATAAAATCCTATTTGCGCGCAGGCAAGCGCGTGCACACACACACACACACACACACACACACACACACACACACACACACACACACACACACACACACACACACACACACACACACACACACACACAGACACACACACACACACACACATTATTGCATTTCACTTGTTATTTTTATCTTCCTACAATGTGGAGAACCAGTGACCAAAAGATCGCGATCCATTATTTGTGTCTCGACCCATATTTTGAATAACCATTAAGATATATAGTGAATTCAGCGGCGCAGTTTCTTTTCCTTCTCAGAAATATTTGTATTTAGCACACTATATGTGATCACAAGCACAGCTCCAGCAACCTTCTTACCAAGAGGATCTGCATCTGGATAGGTGTGGCTATTGAAAATTGCATGAAACGGAAGATCAGTGTCACTATACAAATGAGGAGTGAGGATACAAATGCAGTCACTAATCAGTTAACTACTTGTGACATACTAATCATGAGGTTCACATCTACTCTGTTGCCAGAGTACTGAAGAAGAGTTTTACCTGTAGGCTTCAACAGAATGCCACCGACCATCTGTGAGAGCAGCGCGGGTGAGGCAGAGTGAGCGTGGATCTTCAGGGTGTAGATGAAGAATCAGGCAGAGCCGTCCCCGCACCAGCTGCAAGGCGAGGCGGTCGCGTCCGTGCTGGGAGGACAATACTACAAGCTCCCCTCTTCTTCGCCTTGTACGGAACCTTGAAACGGATTGAAAAGGAAAGAAAAAGATATAGGGCTGAAGCAGCGAGGAAACATTAACAGTGATGGAGTGGGCTGCAGCTCTGAGGCTCTCACGCGCGGGCCGTGATGGAGGCAGGGCTACATGAGAGGTGGAGCAGTACGCGGAGATAGACGACACAAAAGCGGCAGTTGTAGCAAAGTAAAGATGAGGAGGGGAGCAGAGAATGTGTATGTGAGAAGTGCCGACATATACAACTGTGTGAGGGAGGAAATGGAGTCGAGGAGTTGTGAGAGAATGTGAGTGAAAAGGACGAGAGGTCTTACGGAAGAAAAATGTGACAGAGATTGAGGCTAAAGAATTTTAAGAAGAAAGGCTGAGGTGATGCAGTGCACTGTGGGACAGAAAGGCTAAACGTTTTCAGCAATGGACAGAAATGACGCCAATTCACTTACTTTTACAACTAAGAAAATAAATCACGGTAATAACAGGGGATTAAAGTAAAGTATGTAGTAAGAACTAACTGTGACATTGTTAAGCAACCATACAGTTGTATCGAAGCTGTCGATACGTATGTCTGTCAATTCTGTATTAATGCAGGATTGATGAACTTCAGCAAGTGTGTTTTGTCCACTTTAAGGACATTCCTGAGATACGGCTAGTACGAAAAATTGTGCGAGCTCTAACAATGCCAATGTGGCAACGCAGGACATGAAATATATGAACCATGTTTTTGATTGACCTATTTCTTGGATTCCTGAGAATGGACGGGTGCACTATGAAAAAAAAAAAATAACTAAGTTGTTCGCAAAACGTGAATGACCATTAAGAGAGCAATGGTAAAGAGTAGAAACAAAAGTATCAAAATGAAAGTTAGTCAAGAGGAACAACAACAACAACAACAACAACAACAACAACAACAACAACAACAACAACAACAATAATACACCAACAACAATGGATTTCTTTGCAAAACATTGCAATAAGTAGGTGAATCAAATGAATATCAATGCTCTTCCATGTAAGAAATAATGTTAAGTAAATTAATGAATAAGTAAATAAATAAAGAAAATTTCAATATAAAGTGGAAGAAGATCCACACAAGAAGGACTACGTTGTCCACCCACACCTGTACCCCGCGGCGAGCTGCCATCAGATGACACAGGTACACCAAAGTATACAGATGGAGTATTCTGCCCTGTGGAGCGTGGTGTTTGTGAGAAATGTAAGCAGGAGCCAGGCATGAGCTGGCACACATCCTGTCACAGACATCACACAATACACATACAAGACGATCTAACTATTACTGGATGCATGACTAGCATGACAGATTGCTAAACTCGCACTTTTCCAATGTACGAACACTTAACACTTGAAATAGTTCAAACCCGAGACTCGAACTTGGTCTTAACTAGAAAACGAGGATCGTGGGAACAATAACGGCTATGTAGTACAAGGAGTACATGAGGCCATGAAAAATGTTAAGTAACAGATATATAAATCGATGAAATAAGATGATAAAGATTATCTACCTGAGTTGTAGCGAAGTACTGTAGGTGAGAGGCGTGAAAGACAGGGCCAATTTCACGTAGCTATTGACCTGAAAGGTGGCGGGAGAGGTGGCGGTGTTACAGTCTTGTCCCGACCACCCAGGCTGGCACTCACAACGCAGGTTCCCTGGGGAGCCCCGGCACCTGAGAGTTGCAGTACGGATGTTTTGAATGTTAAAAAAGAGAATTCAGCATCTGAATCACCTATGTTCTATGTTACGAGTATATCTTCCGTGCAAGTCTGTATTATATGATTTATATCGGTAGTTTGGCCTTCACACTGACATCAAAATATCTGGTGATATCCAGAAGTTTGAGAAATCTGAACATAATTGAAATCTATTTGTATAACTTCTGGTCTTCATTATTTCTTTTAAAGCAGTTTTGTTGCTTGAGCATGGATGCAAACATCATGCATTACAGAAAACTTCACAAATTTGACTCTGTTGATTACCTCTTCCAATACTGCTTGCATTTTGTTACTTGTGTCATAACACCGCTTGCTTAGATAGATTTTCATGGTTAGGAACATAATAAAGTCGCAGGGCGCGAGGTCAGGCGAGTGAGGGCGACAAGGAGAATTGGAAGAAGAATAACGGTCATATTTCTGAAGGCTGAAAGCTACTGGATGTGGTGTATGAGGTTGAATTAATTTTCTCATCCGCTTTAAATTTCAGTAGTAAAACTTGACACTAACATGTCCCTGTCGACATAATGTAGATAAACAAATAAAGATAAAAACAATCGACACTGATCTTACATTTGTGCAAAGTTGACACCTATTCTCAGGTGACGATGAACCTGGCAACTCCGTACTTATCTATTGCGGTGACTGCGGCTTTGATTCAGAATCATAACCGTATATCCATGTCTCAACATCAGATTTAACTTTGAAGAGGACCGTCCGTTCTATCATTGTTCTTCCTGTTATTAATATTGTGGTGTTCTTCACAATTGCTTTTCAGCGCTTTCGGTAAATGAATCATCTTGAAAAATTTTGTCATGATTAGTTGAACTTTCCAGCACAACAATATTGTATTAGCTTACGACCTTCAATCATAGCATGTATACGTTTATCAATCATGTCGATGGTCGTTCAATACTCTCATCTTGTATTCCTGAAACGCCAGCACTCATCCACCATCACACGCACCCGCACATACACCATCACCAAATCACCATTCGATGAGATTCTGCTGCGGTATTTTCATGCTTATCCTCTTTGTCTGCCATTTCAATTAGAAAAGAAACCCCATGGCAAGAATGTGGCATCTGGACTTGGTAGCGGTAAACACACTGCCTTGGGAAAGGTGCTGTCCATTACACACAGTTGCTCTTTTGGTTCCTGCGCAAATATCAGATTCTTCGAAATTTGTAATTGCACCTCGTTTATATCAATTATTTTCTCCTATAATTTTCCTCCGTTTGTAAACAGCACAAAATCAATATACATGGAAACATGTTACTCACGTGCACTCTTACAGGTAACCTTGAAACAACACTAAATAATGAATGTACTACATCAAACAATTTAAGCAACTACTTGCCTGCTGTGAAGGCCGCACTTAAGCCCGCTTTCTGAACATTCCGCGGCAGGGCAGCCGGGAGCGCTGCCTTGGCTCAGGATGCCGTGACCGAGATCCATTATCTGTACCAATTGGTAGACACGAAAAACAGAGCTTGGTGTGTGCGTGTGTCAATATGAGTGTAAATATTCAGTTAAGCAGAATACACAAAAAAAAAAAAAAAGCTAAATGCTTAGGAGATTACAAGAAAGAAAACTATATGAAAACATCCTAACAACGAGACTGCTTATCCACGCCGCTATTTAGGGGTAACGACAGCATTTTTGTGACTAAAGACTATAACATTATAACAGGAACAAGTAACAATTACAGCCGTGGTTAGGTTACACCCTTCACAGGCACCAGTCGGCCTCGCTACATGGCCGAGCTTTGCTCACTCGTCCAGACACGACAGACAGGATGCCCAAGTAAAGAGGTCTTCTATCAGAGAAAAGTCTCTCAGGTCAATTGTGGACTATTCTCAAGCATGACAGAAGTGATCATTATTATAGATTCCTCTTGACCAACCTTCAAACTGCTCTTTTTAAGATATATTATTAATTTTCTATTCACAAGAATATAATTATGCGTTATGCTTACTACTTCCCAATTGAATTTTAGGTTGAAGGAAATATCTTAAGATATGAACATTTTTATGGAATGATAATATTGCAGAACATCCAAAAGATGAGATACGCGTTGAGGAATACTGGTGAGCAGATGAGTACCCTAGAATGTTATCTTACAAAGCGCCCTTAAGGTGACTAAAGAAGAAACCTTTTCCCTACCCGGTCGCTGAATTGAGCTGCGGTTCTCCAGACAGACACACTCAAGTCGTCAAACAATGGGTGATGTTGAGTGTTTTTATATTCATAAATATATTGCTATTTATATCTTCCTCAAGTAAATGATTTGTCAAATCTGATGCTTTACACGTGCACCAAAACCAGCGATTTTCTCATGTGTCTCATTTTCTTTCTGAGAATGGATAGTTTGTTGGTTATGACTTTTCAATTATGCCTACCTCTCATCCCAACGATCTTGGAGGACCTGTGGGAAATTAAGATTTTTGGTGGGAGATCATTAAATTGAGTGACATGCGTTACAGAAGTGGTCGAAAATCAACAAAATCACATAAAGAATTCTTTGAAAATGAATAAATTAGACATTTGACAGCGTCGGCGGCGGCAGCTTCAGCAAGCATTGCTGTTATTAGTGAGTAGCATTGCCAACGAGTTTATTTCGTGTAGTTTTTGTTTATTTTTTTTGTGTGTATTATTGGGTCAAGCTTAGGTTAGGTCATGTTAGGTTAGGTTGCAGGTCTTCCAAGATCGTTGGGAATGAGAAGTTAACATAATTAAAGTCATAACTTTAAAGCTTTCCATCGGTGACGGAAATGAAATAAAATATCACTAAGTTCTCTACATGTATCATCAGAAAAAACAAACAAACATAAGATACATGAGAAAATCGTTGGTTGGGTGAAACTGTAAACTGACCGTAAAATCCTTACTAAATGTAATAAAATAATAAAATGGCACGCAACGAATGAAATTATTAAAGCTGGAATAATATCACTGTATGGCGGGCGCTTCATTACGAAATGGAGAGACAATTACTATGAAGGATATGCTAGAACGGCAATATTAATTGGTGTGTAGAGTCAATAACGTCCCTCCTGGAGATGTTAGAAGCCTTGAGTTACTGTGGCCTAATATTACATACTCTGACAACCATGCTGCTGTGGCTCGAGTTCCGCAGCCAACTGTGTTATCTTACGAGTAACGTATCGTGTGACCATAGCGACGGTGTGTGAGGATGCTACCACAGTGGCCGATAAGGACCCGGGCAGTGATATCACTGACCAGCGATTGCAACTCAACATTATCGGACTACGTTAGAACGTTTGACTGATCACCAACCTGTCCATTGATGCGAAGGTTCCTGACACATCCATGGAGGGGAAGAGCGAGCAGTGGTTCTGGCCATCCATATAGTGCGTGGGCGGGGACTGGGTGCGCCAGTCCGCCTATCTGCAGAGGCTGGCCAACGTTCAGAAGGCGGGCACCACGAGGAAGCTTTGCAGATCCTCGACAAATATTGGCATCATTAGGACTGGGCGAAAAAGTCGAGGTGGTGAAGTTAGCGTCGTGGACAGAACTTTTCCTGGGCGTGGCCGGCTGGTCCTCAAGACTGCCGCCGCCACACAGGTCCACGATCACCTGCACCTGCTGGGGGAGGAGTAATATGCTATGAATCTATCATAATGACAACTGCTGGTGATGTGATTAGAATGTTAGGCTTTAATAGTGATTATTACATCTGCTTTAAATAATGAAGTCAAAGCAGTGATGACTAAACCTAAATCTTTCTAGCACAATGTAAACAAAAGAGTGGTGTAATGAGAAAAAAAAGCAACTCTTTAAATAACCACAACTGTAACGCCAAAATACACTGGTGACGATCCTTCATCTCTTATACATACCTTAGGTGCTTTCTTTACAGTATACAAAAAAAAAAAACTATTAAAGCAACAAAGCAACAATAAAAGTGTCTCAAATATTTACTAAAACCTCATTCAAATCAAATAATTATATTCCTTGTACTCCTTTTTTTGTTATCTCAAACCCTTCCTTAACCTTAACGTCCCTCCTCTTAACTCCGATGGGGAATTAAGAGGAAAAGTTGAAGTTAAGAGGAAGGAGGAGTTTAAAGCTAAGGGGAAAGAAGATGGATCTAAAAGGAAAGAGTTTGAAAATGAGGAAAAACGATGGAATGATACGAGGTTAATCACGAGAGGATATCGAGTGGGATTAAGGGGAAGAACGTTGGAGATGGGAGGAAGAAAGTTGGAATTCCTCTTACCTCCCATCTCCTTCTTGTTAAGTGCACATCCTTCAACTTAACTGCAATGCCTCTTTTTCCCCCTAGCGTCCAGTATCTTCTCTTTAAACTCCACCATTTATCCTATTTTCCCCACACAGATCTTCATAGATTTACCTTTTTCCTCTCAACTCAAACCTGTATCCTTTTAACTATAAGCTCTTTTCTCTTTTAGTCATCAACTGCATCTTAACCCCTTCAGTACTATAAGGCGTTTTCAAATGCGTTCTTCTTACTATTTTGTAATTTTATATAGCTTCAAACACTTATGTGGGATTGAAACAGCGAAAACTGTGGTCATTAATCTTCTGACCTCCACAGACCTTTCCTAATACAAATAAACTCCTCTAATCACACCCAAAACTCAAAGTGAAAAACCGTTCCAGTACTGAAGGGATTAATTTCAACCACCTTATCACGTCGTATCTCTTTTATCTTGACTGCAAACTCCTAACTTTTAACTTTAACATCCTACATTCTAAGCAAAACAGGTATTCAAATTAAATACAATTAACAATGGAGTTTCGGCCAAGGGTGACAATTAGCCAGTAAAGTCACTTGTGCACGATGCTCTACTGCAACACGTGTTTAATTTTCAAGCAGGTCGGCGCGATAACAAAGCTGCGATAAAAGTCAATTGTGCGCTTTGATACTCAATTCTAAGCCCCTTCCTCCTAATCTCAAATTTCCTCTTTAGCTCCAACCTCCTTACTCTTAACTCTAAAATCCTTTTTTTTTTTTTTCAAACTCTTTGTTCTTCATTCCTACCTCCATCTTAAACATTAATCCTCAAACCGATTTGTCTTTCTTTAATCCTTTCACTGCGATACGAAACAATTAACACCATCAGAAGCAATGCATGACATCTTTATAAACATCAACAGGAGAGAATATGACAAAAAGGCATAAATATGGGATTTTCTACACCGTTTAAAGATTGGAGGTATCTATAGAACAAGTAAAGATGTCTCTGGGTGATTAGTTGTTAAGGACATGTGTAGCAAATAGCAGGCAAAACGGTTAAAAGTATAACCAACTCCCATCATGGATGTTAGAAGTAAATAGCCAAAAAGAAAGAGATCGGAAGGAGTTTTAAGAAGAATAGCTGGAGATAAAAAGAAGACGTTTGGGCCTAAGAGGAAGATGGAGTTGAGAGGAAAGCCGGAAAAGAGGCAGGAGGGTAAAGTTGAAATATTTATTGTGTAACAACCCGGCGCCACAGAATGGTATTGACGATCGAGAAATCCTTACCTCATCCTTCCAGATTAGGTCCAGCCTATGCCACACATAGTCCGCCAAAGAGTAAGATGTGTTGACGGTGAGTGCCACGGGACCGGCACCTAAGTCAAGCACCAGAGAAGGTCTGCCGTTCCGCAGCTCCAGCATCATCACGTCGCTGGTGGCTCCTGGCACGGGCGGGAGATGGTCGGGTCCCGAGTAAAGCAGAGTGGCATCTTTCGATTGAGTGAGCACTTCCATACTTATGTGCACCTCCTCACACGAGGGAAGAGAGGGTACCCAAGCCCATCCTCCACTTTCATCCGGGTCTTTCTTGAAGTGTCTGGAAAGAACCTTGCATCGCGCCCCAGTGGTGTGGTGAGGACACACGCACCTGCGGACCGCGATCACGTACATTGAGGGACACTCGGTACATAAGAACATAAGAACATAAGAAAAGAGGGAAGCTGCAAGATGCCGCCGGGCCTATACGAGGCAGTCCCTGTGTGCTTAAGCTACCTAATTCCATCTATCTTTACATTCACGTAGTCATCTACGAGGGAAATGATATATATATATATATATATATATATATATATATATATATATATATATATATATATATATATATATATATATATATATATATATGTATGCATATTCAATTATCAATGTCTACAAAGAACATAGGAGAAATATTCTAAGAGAGTGTAGCTACTCCATGTCCCGAGGTGAAGTGACACTCCTCTCTTAAAGAAATTTCGGTCACGTGAAGGTCAGAGAGAGAGAGAGAGAGAGAGAGAGAGAGAGAGAGAGAGAGAGAGAGAGAGAGAGAGAGAGAGAGAGAGAGAGAGAGAGAGAGAGAGAGAGAGAGAGAGAGAGAGAGAGAGAGAGAGAGAGAGAGAGAGAGAGAGAGAGAGAGAGAGAGAGAGAGAGAGAGAGAGAGAGAGAGAGAGAGAGAGAGAGAGAGAGAGAGAGAGAGAGAGAGAGAGAGAGAGAGAGAGAGAGAGATGGAGAGAGAAGGGGAAATGTATAGCACGCACCTGGCACCTGTGGGCGTGGGTAAGCAGCGGCCGCCGTTGAGACAGGTATTCGGAGTGCAGGTGGGCGGGTGAGTGTCTGAGGCACAGCCACATCCCACATGGACGCCTAGCTGGGGCCCCACCACTGCTGATGTGTTGGCGTCTATCAGGGTGAAGCCGTCATCCAGCGACATTCGCACCCAACATCCTCCATCGCAGTTTCTGTGGGATTGCTCCTGGCACGTGCCCACACCCACGTGCGTGATGCCTACTCCCGAGGCTTTACTGATCTGCGTGGTACATACAGGTGGCCTGAGAGCCTGGTGAGGATTCTAGTATGATAGATTTAAAAGAAAAAAACTTGAATGAGCCTCTCCCACTAAGGTTTAAAAGAACAATTCTGCAAATGACAGCACTAGGTCTATTAATGAAGGAACATTAAATCAGAGAATAGCAAAAAATTATTTTTTTTTTTAAATGACAACAACTGAAGAAGTGTCAAACCTCATCTCGATAAAGGAGCAGTGTGTGGTGCAAATTTTGATCAGCGGGGGAGGAGAGCCACACCCTGCTGCTATGGTGGCCCACACCCTGCACCGCCACGATCCTCACCGCACCCCGCACCCACGCCCGCACCGCCCGCATCACCTGCTGTAGGATGGAAGAACCTTCCTGCAGGGGAAAGAGACACCGTTTGGAATATATATATATATATATATATATATATATATATATATATATATATATATATATATATATATATATATATATATATATGTATAGAGAGAGAGAGAGAGAGAGAGAGAGAGAGAGAGAGAGAGAGAGAGAGAGAGAGAGAGAGAGAGAGAGAGAGAGAGAGAGAGAGAGAGAGAGAGATTTTTTCCTTTCCTTGATCCCTTTCTTACTTCAGCTCTGGTTCTCACGACACGGTACGGGTGAGTGGCCAGGGTGAGAGGCACGGAGGACATCACCTCTGCGTGACTGAGGGACTTCACTTCCACACTCACGTTGGCCTCCACGCCGGACTGACTCTGGTAGGCGTCGCTGACGGTGAAGCCTAAGTTGTATCTACAGTGAAGAATTGAGGAAAGAAAATATTATCAGAAAAAAGGTATATATATATATATATATATATATATATATATATATATATATATATATATATATATATATATATATATATATATATATATATATATATATATATATTCGCTACTCGCCATCCATTATTTTCTAGAAAAAGATTATATTCCTTTCACCAACTTAAACAGGTAAGATTAAAATAATTTCACAAATGCATGTGCCAAAAATCATCTGCTTTACCTGAAATTTACATTCTTCATCGACTTTCTCTTCCATGCATACTACTTTAAGATCTCGTCTTTCTCTACTATTTTCTTCGTCTCCTTCCGAATTACCTTCATCAAGGTCCTTATTTCCTCTCCCATCCCTGCACCTGTCTTTGCTCACCTTCCGTCAGGCGTGCCGTGCCTCATCGTCAGCTCCCCCGTGCTGGTGTTGAGGGCGAAGGAGGACAGGTGCCGTGAGGGGTCGCGCCACGCGTAGGACTTGGCGGCCGCGTCCCAGTCGTCAGGATCTTTCACGTACACTCGCCCCAAGGGAACTTCAGGACTCTGTGGCTGCAGGACAAGAGCCATGGACTGGCTAAATGGTGATGTTCGTAAAAAATATAAAAACAATGGCGAAATAGTAAAAGTGAAGCAAAAAGAAAAAAAGAAGTGTCAGTAAGTATTTAGTATGTATGAGTTTCTTGCTATCTCATCAAATAAAATGTTGCAGGTAATGGAGTGTGAGAAAGGGACAAGCAGGGAATTTAAGCTTTCCTTGCCTGCCACCCTGCTTGTCCTCTCTCTCTCTCTCTCTCTCTGCAGTTTATATATATACATATATATATATATATATATATATATATATATATATATATATATATATATATATATATATATATATATATATATATATATATATATATATATATATATATATATATATATATATATATATATATATATATATATATATATATAACTAGAATTGAAATTCTGTGAGCAAATGAACAGGTAAAATATGCCGTGCGTTGTGAACGATATTCTGTTGTTACATCGCGTCACATAATTTCCTTTTTCTTTTTTTCTTTTTTTAACTTGGGTGACAACACGGAAATCTCAACTTCTAATGAAAATCGCCTGACACTTCTTGCCACCGCTAAAGACGCTGTCTCACTCTTTTCGTCAACTTTCTGAAAATCGACAATTTCTTGGACGCTTCCCGCGATATGCACAGCCGTTCGTCGGCACTTTCGTCGGCAGTAAACGAACATCGCTTCTCTAACACAAAGGCAAACAGTCGCTATTCTAGGAAACAGAGGGCTGATCCTCAACGACCATAATGCATGGGAATGAGGATCAGCTATGTATCTTATTCCTGTCACTCTTTTTCAGTTAGAGAGCTGATCTGGTTTATCCCTGATGCACTGCAATAAAGTGATTGCTTTCCTTGCATTTGACTTGATCAGGTGATAAGACAAGATGTAGCAGACCTTCCATCTGAGGCCTTCCAGGATATCACTAATCGTTCACTCACAATTGCCATCTGTCCATTACATTCACACGCAATAATTCTTCCTTGTTTCAAATACCACAGACATCCATCCCTTCTGAGTCAAATGGCCCTTCTTGATGCTGGTGATAAGTGGTGTGGAAAGACGAGGAAGACAAAGACACACCTGGATAGTGAAGGCCGCGACGGTCTTAGTAGCAGGCAACATGGGGTTGTCATTGAGATCAGCCACGTGTAAAGTAAGGGTGACAGTGGCAGAGAGCGGCGGTGACCCAGCGTCAGTCACTACCAGAGGCACCAGGAGAACACGTCGCTGCTCACGGTCCAGCGGCACTCTGGTAGACACAACACCCACTCCACGTCCCTCGTCCCCATCTGCAGGAAATTAAACACAAACCCAGAACCTTACTGTGGATATTTAAGCGTTTCCGCTCCTCTCTTTGGCATCCAAGGCAAGGTCTGAAACAATACGATATCTTGCCGCAGGAACTGAAAAACTTTTGGCAAAGTTAAATCTATAGGATCAATATATATATATATATATATATATATATATATATATATATATATATATATATATATATATATATATATATATATATATATATATATATATATATATATATATATATATATATATATATATATATATATATATATATATATATATATATATATATATATATATATATATATATATATATATATATATATATATATATATATATATATATATATATATATATATATATATATATATATATATATATATATGACATATTGACATAATCGCTATAACTAAAACAGTCAAATGAACAATGCCATTAAAGTTTTCAATACGAGTACTTACGTTTGTTGAGATCGACTTTGAGGGTGGTCTGCGTGTGGGGCGGCGCCAGGGGGTCCAGGTGTATGGAGAAGGGCGGCCCGTGACCTTGCCTCCAGTCATCCGGGTCACCGAGCCTGGCTACTGCTACCACCTGCGGCGCAGAGTTTTCCTGCACCTGCACCTCCCACGGGTCTTTCAGGTACGGTGGATTGTCGTTTATATCAGTCACGTTCAGCTGGTTGGAGGATAGATACACGGGGAACGTTTGGATGCTACCAACTCACAAGAGTTGCGGTCATATAAGTTGCATAACCACGTCCAGACAGTAAGGAGTATACAGAATATGAAAAGACTCCACTTTGTATTTTACTTATAGTAGTGGTATCGCATCAACTTTCAATGCGACTACCACGTGTAAGCCTGGTGATTATTTGCAAACTGTTCTTATATTTTTGTGAACTAACCATGAGGGTGGCAGTAGCTGTTCGGCGTGGCGTGCCGTCGTCCATCGCCAATATAAGCAAGGTGTGAGCGCTGGCAGTTTCTCTATCGAGCTCACCAGCCAGCCGCACACTTCCTGTTTCGTCCACGAGGAACAGTCTGCCAGGGTCACTAACTGGATCTATGCTGTACTCGATGCGCCCCTCTCCCCCCTGTAGGAAAAATGATTAATTACTATGAACAGAAGATGATAAATGTAAGGATATAACGGAAAATATATCCATGTAGATCAAAGAGTAAATGAAAATAATGGGTTCGATATATTTGTGAATACTGATATATTTCTGACTGTTAGTGAATAGATACCCATCAGTGTGGTATCTGGTAATGCTTATCAAGGCCACGCTTTGCTTGGGTACGGTAAGGACGAAGAACAACAGCGTACATTGTGCAAAATTAACTGACAAAGATGACGGCAAATATGATAAAATCAAGAAGATCAATAATCTCAGAGATCAAATGTTAACAAGCAAGAAAGGAGAATGAAAGGAGATACATTTGGCTGTAGAAAAAGCAGAAATAAAGGACGGAGTGTGTGGTGTATGGAAGATTTCAGCACTACTTAGAACTGTGCGAACTCTGCTTTCTCTCCTCGAGGACAAAGCTGACCATCATCAATTTAGCATGTCATCCTCACCAACGTGAATGAATTGAACACACACACACACACACACACCCGGTAGCTCAGTGGTTAGAGCGCTGGCTTCACAAGCCAGAGGACCGGGGTTCGATTCCCCGGCCGGGTGGAGATATTTGGGTGTGTCTCCTTTCACGTGTAGCCCCTGTTCACCTAGCAGTGAGTAGGTACGGGATGTAAATCGAGGAGTTGTGACCTTGTTGTCCCGGTGTGTGGTGTGTGCCTGGTCTCAGGCCTATCCGAAGATCGGAAATAATGAGCTCTGAGCTCGTTCCGTAGGGTAACGTCTGGCTGTCTCCTCAGAGACTGCAACAGATCAAACAATGAAACACACACACACACACACACACGAATTTTTCACATGAATCGTAGAAACAAATTCAGTCGAATATTCTCAAGTTATAGTCTTGTTTGCATACAAACTGCGATATCAAATGTCACTGGTTTACTTGATACCTGTTGTTTTATTTGAAGTCAGTGAAATTCATAAACTTTAAAAATGCTGCATTGAAATTTCAGCTTACCATGGTCTCGTGCAGAACAACAACGTTTCAAATTCCTGGGGGATCCAATTTAAGCGAATTTCATCGTATTACTCGCGGTTTACACGGCACATCACCACAAGACTTTGGTTGGACACTCAGCAGAACGCAGTGTATAAAACTGCTGCTGTCTTTGTCACGCACCCGCCACACCTGCGCCAAACTTACCCCGTCCTCGTCGTGCGCCGTGAACGAGGCCAACAGGGTGCCAGCGGGCGTGTCCTCGGGAAGTGTGAGGTGAGCATGGTTAGAAGCGAAGGTCGGGGCGTTGTCATTGGCATCCACCAGCCGCAGGTTCACCCACGTCTCGTCCACATGTTCCTCTTGCCCCCAGCCCGCGTCCCCCTATGACAGAGCAATATAGTGTTTGGAGGTGCTTTACAGTAATGACTGGCGCTGTATTCTCCTGCTACACTATCTGTTTCCCTTTCCAATATCTATCTGTCTGTCTGTCTGTCTGTGTGCCTCTCTCTCTCTCTCTCTCTCTCTCTCTCTCTCTCTCTCTCTCTCTCTCTCTCTCTCTCTCTCTCTCTCTCTCTCTCTCTCTCTCTCTCTCTCTCTCTCTCTCTCTCTCTCTCTCTCTCTCTCTCTCTCTCTCTCTCTCTCTCTCTCTCTCTCTCTCTCTCTCTCTCTCTCTCTCTCTCTCTCTCTCTCTCTCAGTGTGTGTGTGTGTGTGTGTGTGTGATATATATATATATATATATATATATATATATATATATATATATATATATATATATATATATATATATATATGTATGTATGTATATATATATACATACATATTGCATGAGAAAACTATTTTAAGACAATAAATCAGTAAAATAGATAAAAAAACAAGTAAAAGAAAAGCATGCTGCAGCATCGTCCCCAATTAAATAAGATAAAAAACTAGGAGCGGTTTCTAGATTCTGAAGTATCTTTTATCATGAGTTTAAGGAAAGGAAGTAACCGGAAACCTTAAGAGACCTTCAGAGTTTGTCAGTGAAAAGTCAGGTTTCATGAGAGAGGGAATCGTGTCGTTTGAAAGTAAAAAAAAAAAAATCGTGCAACATAGTTATGACGATTTCAAGAGAGATATCCGAGAGATTCAACACTGCAGTGTTGACTGAGAGATTCAAGACAATTTGTTAGAGGAAAGAGTCGATGCGGCGAAAAACCTAAACTCCACCCTGTTTATATGGACTGAGTAAGTTGAACCTTTCGGTGTACACTATACATGGGCGGATAAGGCCAACAGCTGAAAGGGGAAAAATGTAGGAGACTTAGAACACTCAGTGTTATGGAAGCTGTGCAGCAAAAGAATATACTATGTCAGATTTCAACTGGCGGCTGTTTCAGTACGATTTTTTTTTAATTAAATTATTTTTGTCTGCTTGTTAGTATAAAAATGCTAATGAAAACTTTGTTTCCATTACATTTAACCGTTTCTTCTTTATTACTCCTATGTTTCAACACCATGCATCACTTTCTCCTCACACAACTTTCTCTTTGCACTCATATTCTGTGTCCTATGTTTAAGATATTTTTCAGTCCACCAGATACTTTTCCTGCTTCCTTCACCATGCACTTCACCTTGATCTCCACTCTTTCGTGCTCTCCATCTGTCGATCTCAAATACTTGAAACAATACAACTCGTCCAGTTGCTCTCCATTCAATCATACATCTGTCCTTTCATCGCCTATCGCCTTTGAAAATTTTATTACTTTACTTTTGCCAATATTCACTCTCAGCTTCTTTCTTTAACAAACACGCTCAAACTCCTCCACCAGTCTTTTCAACTTCCTCTCTGAGTCAGTCACCAGAATTGTAGCATCAAACAAATAGTAACTGACTCAGATTTCATATCCTTTCCTAAGACCTTTATATTTACTTCCTTTACTACGCCAATCCTATGTAAGTTGAACAACCACGATGACATAGCACAACACTGATTCAAATCCACTCTGACCAGGAAGAACTCATTCGTACCATCATCAACTCTCAAACACGTGTCCTGCTATTCACATCGAAACTCTTCACTCCTTCAGAACATCCAATTGATCTTTCCTTTGAATTTTATCATACACTTTCAGCAATTCCATGAACGCCAGAAAAAACTTCCTCTTTCATCAAAAAAATTTTCACATCTGCCTTATTGCTAGAATCTGATGTACACTTCTTCCCTTTCTAAAAGCTTCCATATTCCTCTTGAATAACATCTTTCCTACCACTCCCTATCCTATCACTCAATAAACTACCACTACAGTTATAGCATTCCCGTCTATTCCCTTTTCCTTTTGTCTTGTCTTCTAGCACCGTATTAGCATCAAAAACACACAATCAGTAATCTCACCAACCACAGTATGATGTTGTCCCCACGACATTTTTAAACGCTCTAGAGCACACCCATCCAAACCCGCAGCTTTCCTTTTCCTCATTTCCCTCGTAGCTCGGCAAGGAGCGAGCACTGAAGCACAGTTATGGAGGACAATATGAGGCACTACATCAAAGCTATAAGTCTTCCGATGATGAAGGATAGAAGGAACATCGAAAACATCATTACGAAGAATTCAAAAACAAACATCATATAGTGAGAGGGTGATGGTGAAGGAGTGAGGAGTTGTCAGCAAAGGTTTACAGCAAGAGTTCAGCTTTAGAAATAGAAGAGACGGCAGTGGAGCAATCTGAATGAAATAGAGGGAGAGATGAGAAAGGAAAATTGTCGGATATATTTTTGGATAGAAGTCAGAAACCATGAAAAGTAGATGAAGCTAGATTAAGATATTCTGATATTGATTTAAGTGCTTTTGACAAGGTAAAGAAAGGATTTCGCATGATTTAGGATGAAAATGTAAAACACACAGATTTCAGGAGATAGAAGACTAACGTACCGCTTGTGGGTCGCCTCTCTAAGCTGGAACGCACAACATCAAATAAGGTTTGCTAGTTCCGTTGCAGAAAGTAGGTTAGAGCCTCCATGCACACACACACACACACACACACACACACACACACACACACACACACACACACACACACACACACACACACACACATTGCGAGTACACGCGAATGCAAACAAATTAACGATCAAATTTTTTCTCTCTCTTTTTTTCTCTCTCTCTCTCTCTCTCTCTCTCTCTCTCTCTCTCTCTCTCTCTCTCTCTCTCTCTCTCTCTCTCTCTCTCTCTCTCTCTCTCTCTCTCTCTCTCTCTCTCTCTCTCTCTCTCTCTCTCTCTCTCTCTCTCTCTCTCTCTCTCTCTCTCTCTCTCTCTCTCTCTCTCTCTCTCCACTATCCATCACACCACAACTTAACCATCGCCATCTATCATCATTCTCTGGATCGAGCGAAGCATCCACGCAGGGAAATAATAATAACGATGATATTGTACAAAAGATGAAAAAACAGACAGAATTTGCCACTGTCTCTTTGTCTATCTGCGTATATCATGTAGTAGTAGTAGTAGTAGTAGTAGTAGTAGTAGTAGTAGTAGTAGTAGTAGTGGTGGTGGTAGTAGTAGTAGTAGTAGTAGTAGTAGTAGTAGTAGTAGTAGTAGTAGTAATAGTAAAGTGTAGAAAATGATGCAGAAGTAGTGGTAGTAGTAGTAGTACATTTGATATATTTTCTCTTACTTTGTTCCATGAGATAAATAAAAAAACGACGAGAAAAATCTAGAACAAAGAATTGCAAGCACTCTCTCTCTCTCTCTCTCTCTCTCTCTCTAAACTTTGAGCTTATTTGAAAGAAAAAAGAAGCAACAATAAACCTGAACTGTGGGCGTATAAATGCAAGTAAGAGAAGTCAATGTGAAAGAAAACGATACGTAGTAGAAAAAAACATTGTCTGAAAAGGACCTGAGTGTTATGGTCCTCTGTGCTACAAACTTGCCAAGTGTGTGAGGCGGAGGAGGTGAAGTTCGCTGGCTTTACAATGGAGTGAGGGAGCGGAGAGTGCAAGAGTGACTGTAGCAATTGTCAAAGAGAGCAAGCCATAGGAGGGGTGGCAAATGTACGTTCATGGCTGATGTGCAGGAAAGAAAAGAGGGAAGGAAGAAAAAATGGAAAGATAAAAAAAGAACGGAGAGGTGAAATGTTGTGAGCACTAATGGACCAGAGAGCAGCGGAGAGAGAGAGAGAGAGAGAGAGAGAGAGAGAGAGAGAGAGAGAGAGAGAGAGAGAGATTTTTACTAATGCATTATTTAGGGAGGCATTAGTGAGGGCCAGGATATTCGCGATGGTAACAATAAAATAAAGCATGTGTGTAAGTGCCAAAAGTTAATAGAATAATAAACAGAGGATAATACCTATTGCACATACGGGCATGTATGTTCCTGCATAAAGGGAAAATGAAATGTGGCGTTCAGTAAAAAAAAAAAAGACGAAACTGAAAATTGGCGATCCTAATATCTGTAACTTCTGAGCGAGATATGAGTTAAAGCTTAATAAAGAAAGGTGCCAATTTGCCGAAAGAAAAATGTGGAGGAAGAACGGAATAATTTTCAGGAAAGAACAGTTAGTAACACCAAGAAAATATGGCTTGAAGAAATTAAACGGTAAAAGGGAATGAATATTGAACGGTGGCATGATGGAGGAAGGCAGCTCGCAGAGAGGAAAGAGACCAGAGCTTGGTGGGAGAGGCACACAGGTAGAGAGAGGAAGAGCAAGTCCACGAAATATGGCGATTCGTGAGGCACAAACGACGACTAGTGAAGGATGGTGGATGGAATACTTTGAAACGGAGTCACGAATCACTTAAATCTTTGTGGCGTTCGAGAACACAGGCTGATATATTGATTTATTCTATAATGAAAAAAAGAAAAAATAACAAGTACCTAAAAGTATAAAAGCAAGCATTAAGAAAAATATACATAGATCAATATGATTAACCGTCTTCGGTTTTTAAGTTTAGTGTCTAAGTATACCACTGTCAGAAAAAGGTGTACCATTCAGCGTGGAGCATTAGAAAAAATAGCACATATGTATAATGTTGAAAGTGAAAAATATGAAGAGGCTTAGAGAGAATGACAGAGATGGCTAAGGGTAAGAATAGCGGAAATGTGCTGAAGGCAAGAGTGAAATCTGCATGAATTTATGAGTAATTGTTAAGTGGAGAGAGAGAGAGAGAGAGAGAGAGAGAGAGAGAGAGAGAGAGAGAGAGAGAGAGAGAGAGAGAGAGAGAGAGAGAGAGAGAGAGAGAGAGAGAGAGAGAGAGAGAGAGAGAGAGAGAGAGAGAGAGAGAGAGAGAGAGAGAGAATCAGGAAAGAGTCAGAAAGTAAAGAAATAGGAATTGCGAACGAAAAATGTTGAATGTGAGGAACTGAGACGCTTCAAGAAAATATAGCATGGGAAGTCAGTCATCTTAGAGAAATGGAGTTACACGAAAATTGCTCAAAATGGAGAGAGGGAGGGAGTGGTGAGTGATGGAGTGGCTTGTTAGGTTGTATAACGAGTTGTGGAGGGAGTCAGGTGGTAGATGCCTAAAAAAGTGTTGTGTGAGGTTTAAGAGTATAGGATGAACTGGTAGGTACTATGCCTTTTTCTAAGAGCACAGGAAACCACAAAGACTTCCAGATACGAGGTAATAAGCCTGCTTGACGTGCCTGGAAAGAGATTTGATACCGAGTTATTCAGAATTGTGTATTATGTTGCAGATTACTATGGTGGTCTTACGAAATGTGGTATCCATGAAGGGAATGAATGTAAGGAAGTTTATGGGTGTATGTTGGGAATGTATAGCGTTTCATTATGTAACGTTTATGAACGTGGAAAGATGAGACAATATTGATAGGAACATGATGTAACTAGTTTATATATATGGGTAAATGGAAAGCTAATGGATGCAGTGAAAGGCTTGCACGGTGAAAGTGTGACACATAAGCAGAAAGGAGAAAGCACCTCGTCTATTAACATTTTCATCGAGGGAAAGGTGAAAGAAACGAAAGCTAGACTTATAAAGTATGGAGCAATATCGAACTGGAGTAAAATGAAAAGTAATGGAAAAAGGAAGATA
>NC_059272.1:25572728-25575228 GCF_017591435.1 Portunus trituberculatus
GAGGAAACAAAGTTCAGGGAAAACCTTTTTATCTATTTTTTTAGCAACACAGAAACCGTAGCTAAGCGCTAGTATATTAATGAAAAAAAAAAAAAATGGGAAGGTTAAATATAAGTCTACAAAATTTACGATGGAAATGCAAAACATAGTTTCATTAAATAGTAAATAGAAAATATGTTTAATTCATGAGTATTAATATTGCATTTCAGCGTTGCATGCACTGCGAGGCGTCCATGTAGTTCCATATTTCCCGGTAGGAGACCCGTAGCACTACCTACCCTTGAGACCTCCGCCGTCTGTGGCCACCACCTGGATCACGTAGCGGGGAGTCTTCTCTCGGTCGAGGCAGCACAGCGCTGTTTTAATGAGGCCCCTCTCGCTGTTTACTGCAAAAATGGGTCTGCCTGAATTTTCGTCTATCACATTCTTTTCCAGGGAATAGACGAGGCGAGCGTTGTGCCCCTCCCAGTGGTCGTCATTGTCCAGGGCCGACACTTGCGCTACAGAGGCTCCTGTTGAGTCATGTTTGAGATTAGCAGCAGAATACGAATGGTTTCTCTCATGCTTAACCTACTCAACTCTTTGTTTATATTCGTCAATACAAACACTTCACTACGCAATTTAACATCAAATTTCAGCTAAACACTTAAAAAAAAAGAGGAGAGAGAGAGAGAGAGAGAGAGAGAGAGAGAGAGAGAGAGAGAGAGAGAGAGAGAGAGAGAGAGAGAGAATAAAATGAGGTTGAAAAATAAAAGAAGTGAGGAGCGAGGAAAGGAAGAAGAAAGGACGCCGACCGCAAGAAAAGACGAAAGAGGTGGCGTGCCTGAGAATGGTGGGATGAAAGAAAGGCATAAGCATCAGTAATGGTGAAGGGGCAGCGAGGCACCGTGACTCACCGCGTGGAGTGTTCTCAGTGATGGTGGCGTTGATGGTCGCCTCCAGGAAATACGGAGCGTTGTCATTCACGTCCTTGAGATTGACATGCACAGCGGTGGCGTCCTCCAGCTCCCCGTCGCTTGCTGTCACGAGCAGGCGCCACTGGGATCTGCCGTGGGGGGGGTCTCGGTCCAAGGGCTATGGGTGGGGTGGGGAAGATGAAAGCTGGGTGAGGCAGAAGGTAGTGGGTGTGGTGCTGTTATTGCTACTGTGGTGCTGTGATGTTTGCTATTTTTTTTATCAGTAGTAGTGATAGTTGTTCTTGTTGTTTTTGTGGTGGTGGTGGTGGTGGTGGTGATGCGGGTATGTTTTGTTGTTCTTGTTTGATGATTTAGCTGCTGTTGTTATTTCAGTGCTGCTGCTGGTGCTTTTTTTTGGTGCTGACACTGGTGATGAGAGTATGGGTCAGAAATGATGGTTAGTGGTGATGGCCGATATAATAAAGAAGAAAAAAAAAACTAGGTGTGGTAGTGGTGGTGGTAGTGGTGGTGGTGGTGGTGTAGATGAAGGATGTTGATGAGCCACGCAGGTCATAACACACTTCACGAAAAGTATAACGTATAGCTCAATTTTTCAGCAAACATAAATAAACCAAAGGTGAAACAAAGGCATCTTCTTAAAGGTCTCCTCAACTTTCACGTGAGAAAGATGAAAGCGACGAAATATTGCATTCAATCTAATCCTGGAAGACAAGCGCAGTCATCAGTCCATTGGCCAATCGAGGATCTTCTCACCTTGAGGAGGAGGATGGCGCCGGTGGAAGGGTTCACAGCGAATGAGGAAGATTCGTCATGAGTAACACCCTCCCCCTCCAGCCTGTAACTCACGTGCCCATACTCCCCTGCGTCCTCGTCGTCCGCCTTAACCTGCCGCCCACAGAACCACACGAATGGATGAAGGAGCATGCTAACACCGAGTCCATTTTTTCTTTGCTTTATTTTTTTATTTCCACAACCGAAAGGCCTCAATACATAATCCCTTGGTCTGCAGCAGAAGTAAAATTCATTAAAAAGTGTCCATTACATCAATGTTCGTTCATCTATAAATGCAGTTCTTGCCAGTGATAACAAATGTGCTTTTAAGGCTTAACGGATTAGCGCTCGCACAAGCGCACACGCACACGCACACGTGGACACACACACACACTCACGCCCGGTAGCTCAGTGGTTAGAGCGCTGGCTTCACAAGCCAGAGGACCGGGGTTCGATTCCCCGGCCGGGTGGAGATATTTGGGTGTGTCTCCTTTCACGTGTAGCCCCTGTTCACCTAGCAGTGAGTAGGTACGGGATGTAAATCGAGGAGTTGTGACCTTGTTGTCCCGGTGTGTGGTGTGTACCTGGTCTCAGGCCTATCCGAAGATCGGAAATAATGAACTCTGAGCTCGTTCCGTAGGGTAACGTCTGGCTGTCTCGTCAGAGACTGCAGCAGATCAAACAGTGAAACACACACACACGCACACACACACACACACACAAGAAAAAAAAGTATTTTAAATATTATTGTCATTTGATAGAATCTAATTGACTGCATGATTAGTTGTTTTAAGAGAGAGAGAGAGAGAGAG
>NC_059272.1:25582728-25620228 GCF_017591435.1 Portunus trituberculatus
ACTTCCACTGCTAGTCTCTACATCTCTCTGCATCTTTCTGCTTCTCCTTTCCTATGAATTGATCTATTTCGAAACCAGAATATCGAGAAATTTCTGGAAATAATTTGGTCGCGCATTTAGATCTCTCTTTATCTGTTTTCTTTCTTTATTTTTTGGAAAGATAAGTAGTATGCTGTTTTCCCTACACTTTTGTGCCCTTAGCTTCTTTGCTTTACGGAAGAGAGAGAGAGAGAGAGAGAGAGAGAGAGAGAGAGAGAGAGAGAGAGAGAGAGAGAGAGAGAGAGAGAGAGAGAGAGAGAGAGAGAGAGAGAGAGAGAGAGAGAGAGAGAGAGAGAGAGAGAGAGAGAGAGAGAGAGAGAGAGAGAGAGAGAGAGAGAGAGAGAGAGAGAGAGAGAGAGAGAGAGAGAGAGAGAGCTCTGAAAGTCTACCTTGCGTTCTTAAAGCTTCCAGCAATTTGGTCTAATTAAAAATAAAATGGCCTTAACAACACAATCATGGAACCAGTAATTCGCCTTCGTGAGCCCTCAATAGTTTGGGAAGTTGTTTGTTGAAAAAAAAAAAAAAACATGATTACTCATTCTTTAAACAAATACAGAAATTGGTTATGAATGATTGGTGTTTGATTGGCAGCATACAATGACAAAGGTTTGATTGGCAGTATACAATGACAAAGACAGTGGTAACCAAACAAACAATACAAACACGTCAAGTGAAAAAAAAAAAGTGGAATTCAACCAATGTTTTGTGGTTTCCATTTGGTCACACTGTCAGTTTCCTGAAACCCCCAAAAAAAGATAAAATATGCGCAAGGAAGCGTCCAATACCTTACAACTGCGAAAAATTGAATGAAAAGAAAAAAATATCATAATCTTCTAAAGTTTACAGCCTATTGCTATGATCTAAAGGTATACAATACTTTACAGAACTATGGTCGACATTCTGGAGTGAAATGCAAGGATTAAGAGAATCGTAAGCGGAATTTGATCAGGTCACGCAATGTAAGACTAAACTCTAGGTATTCGTCTCTCCCGCTTCTAAACAAAATTTTCACGTAGCTTGAGTCAGCTGCTAAATTTCAATGAGGAGGAGGAGGAGGAGAAGGAGGAGGAGGAGGAGGAGAAGGAGGAGGAGGAGGCAGAGGAGGAGGAGGAGGAAGAGGAGGAGAAGGAGGAGGGCCTATTTAAGCTTCCAAGGCTTTAGCTCGTAGTGATGTATTAACCAATCTCATGGGATACAAGGGTTAGCAACATTATTTTCCGTAGTGTCACTTTTGACTGGATGGAGTGGTCTTATAGCTTATAATACTGGGAGTACACACATATACAATCCTCATTTTATAGGACATGTGTCTTTAGTGTAATTTTTTGGTACCAGACAAAATGAAGCAGACAACGGTATATGTACACCAAGCAATTATCAATTCATCTTGCTTATTCATTTATTCAAATAGTTATTCATCTATTTTACTTAGAAACATGCACTATCTATCGCAACTCAAGAGACAGCTTGCGTAGTACTCCCAATAGTAGTCCCCACTAAGAATCCCAACCGCTAGGACAAAATAATTATCCTCAGGTCATAATGCACAAATCTAGATTCTCTGATTTTTACTGCACACAATTAGAGATCACAGTAACGTTCATATGGAAACCTACTGATGAGGAATTAATTCTTTCACATAAGAAAATATGAGATATAAACTTTTAGCTACCAATGTTTACTCATGTTAATTCCAATACAAAATCAGACAAACCTTTCTTAAGAATGTTCTCCAAATTCACTCTGTAGTGTGTGAAAATGACAAAAAATAACAAACCAAAAAAGGTAAGATATTGCAGTTATTTATTTTTATTTATTACATGTCTCTTGCATTTAAGAGATGACTAACTAAGATACGGGAATAAGTATGGAACACGGCATCGATGGGAGGAAAACATGCCATGGAAAAAATCAGCGGTGGACGTATATTCGACAGAAAAGGTTTGAAATATGTGCATAACCAACAACCATTATATAGTACATCACTTCATGCTGGCTGCACAACATGAGTATACCTGATATCACTTGTAAAAAAACCCGAGCGCACATACGAATAATATTACTGCACAATTTCTACTAAACTATTCGTCATATTGTGTTAGTTCTTTATGACACGCAATGCTCCCCCAAACAGTGTTGCCAGATCACCTCTACAGTTACACACGAATTTCTTTTAGTTATATTTATGGTGACGAGTGTTCATCATCTTATATTTTTCCTCGTTTTCATAACGTTAATGGAAGAGTGTTTAATGTATGCATGACTACATCTTTATGTTATTCCCCTTCTGCCTGGTAAGAGAGAGAGAGAGAGAGAGAGAGAGAGAGAGAGAGAGAGAGAGAGAGAGAGAGAGAGAGAGAGAGAGAGAGAGAGAGAGAGAGAGAGAGAGAGAGAGAGAGAGAGAGAGAGAGAGAGAGAGAGATAAAGCCGGACACAACACACGCACACACGCACACACACACACACACACACATACACACACACACACACTGAAATATAACATAAAGGGACGAACCAATGTATATATATATATATATATATATATATATATATATATATATATATATATATATATATATATATATATACATATGGAAAATAATGATGATTGTGATGATGATCGTTAGATTATTGCTACTGCTAGTACTACTACTACTGCTACTACTACTACTACTACTACTACTACTACTACTACTACTACTACTACTTCTGCTGCTGCTCCAGCTACTACTATTACTACTAATAATAACAATAATAACAATAATAATAATAATAATGATAATAATAATAATAATGATAATAATAATAATAATAATAATAATATTAATAATAATAATAATGATAATGATAATAATAATAATAATAATAATGATAGTAATAATAATAGTAATAATAATAAAAACAATAAAGATAATGATAATAACAATAAAAATAACAATAACAATACTAACAGCATTCATACTACTACAGAACAACTACCACTATTACTACTGTAATAGCAATAATCACAACAAACCATTTTTTCCAGCCATGCATCATAAAAACACGTGCATGACGGTGCACTCATAGTAGGGGAATGCAGATGGGCGGGATGAGGAGGTTTGGCGAGATAATCAGCCGCTAATGAAACATGAAGCAAAGCATTTTAAAGGGACTACCTGATAGAGCGCGGCGTGGCGAGACTCACCGCTACCATACGATCTATACGAGTGTTGGGAGGAAAAAAGTGGAAAATGAATGGGGAAGACGCAAAAAAATAATAATTGCCCGATACAAGCCGGCGACACGATATGATGAAGTAAGGAACGCAGAGTAAGAGTACAATGTCTGCGCGGGGAGAAGGTACAGGAGAGTGCAGGAAAAATAGAGTGCGTGGGAGAAAGGAGAAAGAAAATGTTAATGCTGACGAGAAAGCAGCTGACGTGTGTGTGGCAGCCGCTCATCTACACACACACGAACCCTGAGTCATGAGCTGCGACACACACACACACACACACACACACACACACACACACATACAGAGTCGTCCCTAAACCCCAACTCTCCCTCACCCCCTATCCGTCTGATCCTCCCCGCGGCGGTACCTTCTACAGGGTCTTCTGGTGTCCGCCACCCACGCCACGCGCACGCAAGGTCAGCTTCAATATGCATGACTGTCGTGCGTCGTGTATCCTCGTATTTTTCCTGTGGCACTCTTTTTTTTTTTCCTAGCTCGCATACAGTGGACACCCACTTTTATTTCGTAAGTCGCTGGAGTGTCTTTAGTTTTCCCTCACGGCAAGCTTACTAAATTCAGGAAAACATGGTACTGAGAAAACTATCACGTGAATGAGAATATGACAGCAAGGTAATAATTTTCAGTGACTAAGACCTTCGGCCTCGGACGTAAATAAATAATCGAAGACGGCGAGTTGGCGAGTAGGATGGGCCGTCGGAGGAAAAAAAACAGAACAAAGGCGCCGGGTCTTCCTCCCAGTGGTGACGTAATTACCTCAAGGAGAAGGAGCAGGACACAAGGACCGGCTAGGAAAAGGAAAACCCTTTCCACGAAAGGAGGAAAAAGATACCGCGCCGCTCAGTATCTGTTTGCCTTCTTGCCTATCTTATTTTTCCGTGTATGTATAAATGTATGTATGTATTTGCTTCTCTTCCCCTTTACACACACACACACACACACACACACACACACACATTTTCCTCCCAGGTTTACAAAAGCCCAAGAGAAACGACATCCTTTCCTCCTCCTTTTTGCTTTATACGTTTGCTCGCAGCCCGACCAGCTTCCTCCGCGAACCTCGCCACCTGGACACATTCAGAGACGACACAGGTCACAAACAGTGCACTTGTTGTCGTCCCTGAAGTACGAAACACTTCCTGCACAGTGACCATTGGGCAGTGACCACACTATTTCACATAATTTCTTTGTTTTTGAAGAAAGCTTTTTGATAATGAAGATCATACGAACCATTGCATAGATAAGAATAGCAGCTTACCTCCTTTCAAGGTGAAAATAAGTATTTGTATGAAATAAAGTCAACATGATGAAAACAGTACTTTTGCTCTCATTGTATTACAGCTCAGTTTGCCGACGCTGCCTATAAATGTGATTCTCATAAAAGAATAAGCGTCGATTTTAATATAACGTCTAACACAACTGTCGAGAGAGAAAGGCTAATTCCTGAAACAATAAGGTACTCCTACTACTCAGGACAGTCTTGGACGCTGAGAGGTTGAGTGGTTTTTGAAAAAGTGCGAGTGATCCGTGCGTGACAAGAAGGGAAAATGTGTGGCAAGTCTGTCAAGAAGAGTTGTTAAGACTGTCCGGTGTAGAGAGGACAGGAGGAAACTTTGAGAAGGCGACGCAGAACTGCAAAACAAGACTGACAGGAACATGATAAGTATATGTGAAGAAAAATATCAGAAAAGGAAGGAAAGAAAATTAGAAGCATCATAAAATAGTGTGTGTGTCTGTGTGTGTGTGTGTGTCTGTGTGTGTGTGTGTGTGTGTGTGTGTGTGTGTGTGTGTGTGTGTGTGTGTGTGTGTGTGTGTGTGTGTGTGTGTGTGTGTGTGTGTGTGTGTTTTCTGACAGGAAAATGTGCAGTCTACGAGGTGAATGTGAATTGAGAGAGAGAGAGAGAGAGAGAGAGAGAGAGAGAGAGAGAGAGAGAGAGAGAGAGAGAGAGAGAGAGAGAGAGAGAGAGAGAGAGAGAGAGAGAGAGAGAGAGAGAGAGAGAGAGAGAGAGAGAGAGAGAGAGAGAGAGAGAGAGAGAGAGAGAGAGAGAGAGAGAGAGAGAGAGAGAGAGAGAGAGAGAGAGAGAGAGAGAAGTTATTTTGGTGAAGAACAAAATTATAAGGATATATACGTCAAATTATCAAAATGAAAAAATTGAAAACAAAATCTAAAAGCAGTTTTCTTCTTGTTTTCTGTGATTGAATAAAAAAAACATCAAGTGAAAAGAAAAAGAAAATTCCTCATAAGAGCCAGTGATAATTTCTGGAAAGACTATTTGTTTTCACGACCAGAGCTGAGAACACTCCTCTTAGATAGACTTCCTCCTTATGAATAAGGATGCGAAAAGCCGGCGCTCTCTTTGTACGGTATTGGTTAGAAAAGGAAAGATGACAAAAACTCAAGCGATTGGAATTCATATAGTATGCTATATCTCATGCTGGGGTGCTCGTAATCCCGCTGGAGATCGAAGAAGATAACATGTGTTGCCTCTGCGAAAGATAGAGCATTATAATTTGAACTTGACCATAGAAAGCCACGGTTTGCAGAGAAACAATGCCTTCTTTTCCTAAAACCCAAACCAACTGAGTGGATCTTATAGAATAGTTAGAGTAATCCTTTCCAGCCACAGCAGTAGGAATAACGATGATTCTCACACCCAAAGGACAAATGTTCAAATCAATTATGTCCCTTAAGTTCCAGATTATATGGCAGAGCAGGGGACCGTGAGGAATGTTTCAATACCTCAGCCAATGTCTCTATAATGATATTGTTGTGTTACAGTATCACCATTTACGACTCAGATAAGTGGATGAGTAACCTTGCACAGCGGCGATTTCCTGCCGATCCACTTCCATAACTAAAAGATGTTTGAAAAGAAAGACGGAACATGTGCAAAGGATGTCCGTTATGTTTCCTCGAGGGTTTGTCGTGTACGAACCGTACTCTTCAAGCTTCCCATCTGGAAGTTTATAGATTCCTAGGGGTAACACGTAGTTTGGAGAAGGTTACACCTTATAAACCATAAACCATCAAGGTGTGAGGACCTGGCGTAACATAGCAGTAGGAAGCGACATGTCATCAAAGGTATTGGAGGAGAAATCTTTAATGCTGTGTGGCGGACTGAGTGTATGACCTCATCATAAAATTGTAGTAACCAATAGGCAAAGAAACAACATATTAATAAACTAATTTTGTAATGTAATGCAGCAGAAATATCACGTCACCTACGTATGTGAATGGGCGATCGGCACTATACAGGAGCCAAATGAGAAGAAAGATTCCAAAAAGCCGCAGAAGGAGAAGGATATGTCTTTAAGGCTAAGCACGCTTCCCAATCCTAGGCAGTGACCACTGGGAAAGGATAAGGTGGATCGAGGAGTCCAGGTAGAAGGGAGCAGATGCTGCCTTGGTGTTACTGGAGCCTGGAACGGTTCCAGAGCGGCCAGTATAGAAGGCCTGGGAGAGGAGACTCGAGACGTGCGGCCGTCTGGGAGAGAAAATTGATTGTCCCCAGGAGGCAAGAGTAACCGCCTAACAGGAAACGAGAGGACCGAGGCCCAGCACAGAGAGAGAGAGAGAGAGAGAGAGAGAGAGAGAGAGAGAGAGAGAGAGAGAGAGAGAGAGAGAGAGAGAGAGAGAGAGAGAGAGAGAGAGAGAGAGAGAGAGAGAGAGAGAGAGAGAGAGAGAGAGAGAGACGAGAGAGAGAGAGAGAGAGAGAGAGAGAGAGAGAGAGAGAGAGAGAGAGAGAGAGAGAGAGAGAGAGAGAGAGAGAGAGAGAGAGAGAGAGAGAGAGAGAGAGAGAGAGAGAGAGAGAGAGAGAGAGAGAGAGAGAGAGAGAGAGAGAGAGAGAGAGAGAGAGAGAGAGAGAGAGAGAGAGAGAGAGAGAGAGAGAGAGAGAGAGAGAGAGAGAGAGAGAGAGAGAGAGAGAGAGAGAGAGAGAGAGAGAGAGAGAGAGAGAGAGAGAGAGAGAGAGAGAGAGAGAGAGAGAGAGAGAGAGAGAGAGAGAGAGAGAGAGAGAGAGAGAGAGAGAGAGAGAGAGAGAGAGAGAGAGAGAGAGAGAGAGAGAGAGAGAGAGAGAGAGAGAGAGAGAGAGAGAGAGAGAGAGAGAGAGAGAGAGAGAGAGAGAGAGAGAGAGAGAGAGAGAGAGAGAGAGAGAGAGAGAGAGAGAGAGAGAGAGAGAGAGAGAGAGAGAGAGAGAGAGAGAGAGAGAGAGAGAGAGAGAGAGAGAGAGAGAGAGAGAGAGAGAGAGAGAGAGAGAGAGTTTGACAGGCATGTCAAAACCATTGCCAAGAAAGCCTCTCACAGGATCTCCGCTCTCAGAAGGATCGCCAGTTTCCTCGACAGGAAGGGGAGACTGCTGCTGTACAAGGCACAGGTGCGGCCCCACCTTGAATACGCAGCTCTCTCCTGGATGTCCTGTGCCGCCACACACAGAAGGAGACTGGACAGCATCCAACGCCGCGCCATACGGCTAGTAGATGCTGCACTACCACCTCACCCAGAGCCTGAGCGTCCCCTTGATTCACTGGAACACCGCAGAGACGTGGCGGCGATCGTAGTGTTCCATAAGGCACAGGTGCAAAGAGTGCCACATCTGGCAGGGCTGCGTCATCCTCTAAGAGTCACCGCACGGAGCACGAGAACGGTGCTCAATGGTGGTGACGCCGTAGAGGTGCCGCGATCCCACGGGTGTCAGCATCAACGCACCTTCGCAGGACGCGTCTCCAGGATGTGGAACTTGTTCACGGCCGCGGTGCCTCACGTCCAGGAGATGAACACACACAGTGTCAAACTGATGGCACATAAGTGGAGACAGACACTGCCAACTCCTCTGACACTCTTTGTGACGTGACACTCAGTGTAGTGCAGTGCGTGAATAGTGCTAGTGAAGTGAAACGAATAGTGCTCCATTTACATGCTGACCATCTTGTATATTATCTATTTTTAAGTCTTGTAAATATTGTAGAGAAATAGATTGTAGTACCCTTAGAATAGGTAGCACACGACAGTGCGCCTTTGGGTACATGTTCCTTTGTATTAAGTTTTGTTTAAATAAAAAAAAAAAAAAAAAAAAAGAGAGAGAGAGAGAGAGAGAGAGAGAGAGAGAGAGAGAGAGAGAGAGAGAGAGAGAGAGAGAGAGAGAGAGAGAGAGAGAGAGAGAGAGAGAGAGAGAGAGAGAGAGAGAGATTACGAAGTGTAAGGAGGTGATGTGATGTAAAGCTAAGACGGAAAATTAGACGTGACGTTCGGTATGAGGGCTCTGAGCGAAGAAAAGAAACAGGAGGGAATGGAGAGAGGACACTGTAAAAGATGTAAGGAAGAGCAAAAAGGAAGGTGAAAGAGAAGAAAGATCGTTAGAAAGGGTAAGAGAGGTAAAGTGGCAGGAAGGATAAGGAGAAGTGGCAGGAGGGATGAGTGGAGTGCCGGGAAGAAAGAAGCGTACAGATGTCATGAAAGGCGAAGGGGAGCAGAAAGATATCAAGGAAAAAGTCGAGTGTCAAGAAGGGTGTGAAGAAATAGCACCACGGAGAGAAAGCCGAAAGGGACGATGGGTGAACAGAGAAACATTTTTTTTTTCCTTCCCATTCATTTTTTACAGAGAGAATACTTATATATTACATCAATATTCATTTATTCGCAAAGCTGAGAGGTGAAATATTCCTGTAAATATGTAATCGTTAGGTAGTAATACTGGCTTGGCTACACAGCAACACTTCTGAGATACAAACAAAACCTACTGCATACTCGACGGAATTGCTCTAAATACCTACTGTATGATAAGTAAAATTGTGCTTGTCTGTATGAACAAAGGAGGTACTGAAAAATGCACCAGTGATTGCCATTAACTCTCTTCTGTACTGGAACACATTTCAACCTTGAGACTTGTGTACGATTAGACCATTTTTTTTTTTTAACATTACGGAGGGTCTATGGAGCTCAGAGGATTAATGGCCACAGTCTTCACTATCTTAATCCTCCACATTAGTTTCTGAAGCTGTATCAAATCACCAAATAGCGTCATGGTACTGAAGGAACTAAACCAAATACATTTATAATATACAAGGTGATACATGAGTAGCTTAATCAGATTGTGCCACCGCGGGACTGAGCACGAGGCAGCTGGCGTTATTCTCCCATGAAGCGTAGAGGCGCGGGTGGTCCAGGCATGGCCCACTCGCTGTGTGAGGGACGGGAGAGAGTTATGATATACTATGATCTCGTGACCAGACTCGTAAAAATCCTGGATATACTTGAGGCGCAGTGCTGGATAGGGAAAAAAAAAACTTACCTCAGTTAAAAAAAAAATGCATTAATTTGGGTAATCAGAGAGAGAGAGAGAGAGAGAGAGAGAGAGAGAGAGAGAGAGAGAGAGAGAGAGAGTGTGTGTGTGTGTGTGTGTGTGTGTGTGTGTGTGACACTGTACTGACCGTGTTCTGAACCTGTAATACCGTGTTATTACTTCTGACCAGGCTTGCCAACCATACATTTTTCCCTTTAGCATAAAACCAGGGAGAGTGGGTGGAGCTCTGGAAACACGCTAGAGACAGTAAGGTTATTCATGTTCACGGCTCATCAATTTCATGGTAAACGAGGAGACGTGCTGGTAGGGAACTGGCGATAGGTATATCAGTGACTGGTGGGTAATTCAACGTAACATATATTAATTCTGTAGTTAACATCAACAAAGTATGAGCAAGAATTCACGGTTGACTCTGATGGCACGGTGTCCATACACTACACAGCTAAGGGCCTGAGCCACACCAGTCTCCAGCTCCTGAATGATGGAGCGTGTTCCGTGGAGCGTTAAAGGGAGTCGCCTGCCCAATTTCCTGAGGTTGTCATGCGTCACGTGCTTCACTCACTTCTTAACTTTTTTTTTCACTCCTTTGTTTCTATTTGAAGTTTTCTGTTTCTATTAATGTTCATCAACTATAAAACTCAATTAAAAGTAGACAAATTCGACAAAGTATAGAGGGAAATTTTCGACAACGTCTATAACGAGATTTAAGAATATGAATAATTCAAACGTCTTCAAGATAATGTCTCCCAACAGTTCACGACAAAGAATATTTTGGATTTTCTTGAGTAGGAGTGGAAAGAAGGAGTACAGCAGTCACGGGTGGTGGCGTGCAAGTCAAGAGCCACTTCAGCTGTGGATCCATTACACTCTTCGATCAATGTTCGTGCGGTATGTGCTGAACACGCACACGACTGTCCGACTTACTAAATCTTTTCAGAAGAATCAGAGGCATGGACATTGTTAAGATCAAACGAGACGGCGATCAAATCGATCCGAACCCCGTACATTTTCACGAAGGATCGACTCATTCACACAAAATGATTGTGGTTACTACAGAAGCGGAGAGTAACACCAGGCACATGACACCGGCACAGTGATCCACATGGTGCACTGGTGGCTGCAGTCATTTGGTGGTGTGGGGGATTGGTGCTGAAGTCATATGATCTTCAAGTCAATTGGTCCTCAGACTAACTGGTCCTCAGTCCATTTCAACATGTGCTGTTTGAACCTTAAGTCACTCGGACCCTGCACCATTTGAACTCAAATCGTCTGGAATTCAAACGACTTCAACAGTGTGACAAAAGGAAGGATGATAATCCCTCAACACCCACACCAGACTCACCCTCTCTGACAGGCAAACTCAAGCGTATTATTTTTTTTCTCATTTAAATTGTTGCAGTCTTATTAGCTCTTGCATTTTCATACCAGATAATGAGCAAAGTAATTACCCGGCAGCTTATTAACACCTAATATTATAAATAGTATATCATAACTTTATATGAATACGTTCCGTCATACTAAATTTATGTGAATAATTTTGATTAAACGGACCAAGAAACAGGATTGATTTATCTAATCACCTGCCTATCTACACGCACACACACACACACACACACACACACACACACACACACACACACACACATATATATATATATATATATATATATATATATATATATATATATATATATATATATATATATATATATATATATATATATATATATATATATATATATATATATATATATATATATATATATATATATATATATATATATATATATATATATATATATATATATATATATATATATATATATATATATATATATATATATATATATATATATATATATATATATATATATATATATATATATATATATATATATATATATATATATATATATATATATATATATATATATATATATATATATATATATATATATATATATATATATATATATATATATATATATATATACGTATATTACACAGCACGGCATCTGCCATTTGCTATCCACTACACAGAATCCTCAAGGGCAGGGACCAATCATCATAGTTTATGACAGCTTAAGTTAAGATTAAAAAAAACACACACAAACAAAAAGTCAGTCATCATTACAATCGCAGTCCATCCGAGGGTTAGGAAGTCTTGTCGCGGAGCTTTAAACTCTTCCTCGAGTTTTGCGTCACATTTTTCTTGAGAGTCTTGGATATAAAAAGGAATCCGGGGCACATGCTTACATCAATATCGTCAGCGTTCCTCCATGTTTTGTGTCAGTGCGACAAGGGTGTGCTTGCTCTCCCCTTGCTTTGTGTCGTGTCATTGAAAGATATACATTCAGGGTGAGGGTTGAATAGGTTGTAGCTTCTTTGGCAACAAAACACCTGCAGCATTTCACCTTCCCTCTGTGGACTCATAACCAACATTTTTTTTTCACTGGACTAATACTCCGTCTCCTGGAAAATCTAACGTAGGGATGCTAACCTTCACGCAGGCCGGCAGGCTGATCACCGCCTCATCCACTACGATCACTCCCACCTAATGCCAAGCACTTAGCATGCTTAAGTCTCTTTTCACTTACGTCCCAAGGCTCGTGACATGCTCCATTCTTTGTATATCAAAGTTCATATTATGAGAGAAATATTGAAAATACGAATGTTGTTACTGTGTTTCATAGACTAATCGATTAAATGCAGGCTGCTTTTATATGAAATTTCTTAATGCAAAATGAGATGTTATTATTCCAAACAATAGTATTAATATCTCAGCACATTCGTAGAAAATTTCGATGCAGTGTGCTAAAAGTGAACTCTAAAATGTAGTATTTATGATACATAAAACAAACGAAGAATAGATAATAAGATCATTGATGTATTTCATTCAGTGGTAATACGGAATATCTCTTAACATGACATGTTAGGATGGAGACTGCAATGTTTAAAAATCTGTTTCACGGAGGTGTAAAGTAGTTGTAAAGGAGTCGATGCACCCTGGATCCATTATCAGCAAGTGCCACCTTCATGAAAAAAATAGATCACTGAAATATTCAAATGTAGGACGATTCTTTGTGCCAGCCAGTGTAAGTTTGTTAATTGCTTATAACTGATTAATGACTCTGAACTAAACTTGCTATAATAAGTATTGTAGGTGCTCGGGAATACAGACAATGACTCATCTTTATTCCATTTCATCTTTCAGAGATTCATGTGATAAATTAATGAGTGATACTGATGTACAAATGTTGTCTAATCTAGAGAGGATATATAACAATTATGTAAGTGCGATTTACTTTCTACGGAAACTACACAAGGTAAATTTTATGCTTTAAATATGACAAAAAGAGATAAAAAGAGAACGAGAGTAAAGGATGAATATTACTGAGGAGTTTGGGAAGTACAGTATGATCTATGACATGAAAAAGTTAAATATCATATAAATATTTTGAATAAACTAGTCTTGAATGGAATCCACGAAACTTTCACGACACGCTACTGACGTGCGAGCGTACCCCTACCGAAAATGGCATCCATGAACGCATCGAATGTCGATAGGACATTGTTATTTACTTACTACGCGCATAGCTAATAACTACACCTCCCGAAGTGTAGTAAAGGCATTGCTATCTCTTATAATCTTATGTAAATACTGATGCGCACAAAACAACCTCATCTAAGCTTTGCCACACAAGAAAAATTATTTTATGATGCACATAATGATGTTTTGCATGGAACAGCGAAAATGAATATCAAGATGAGAAAGAAAATTTGCCGACGCCGCCAGCCCGCCGATCGGCAGACGTCGAGACTCATGGCCAGCAGCCAACGGCCACAGTCACCACAATATTGTGAACTTCCTGCTACTTTAGTAACTGCTGCTATGGAATAAACATTCAACCAATAAACCATAGCCACTCACCCACCACATTCTGCCAGCGTTCCTTCTTATTCGCCGTGACTTTTGTTATCAATTAAGCTTGTCCGAAATCACTGCACCCGCGACTCTACATCTCTTTCACCAAGGTTAAGGTCTTGAAGCAGGTGAACCATTGTCTCCTGAGTTTATGAGGTTCAGTATCCATAATGAAAGGATTGTTAAGACTTTTGACTGTGGTGAATAGTAGCTGTGGGGGCGTTACTTTGTATCGAAGTTTACAAACAATATCATACTCTTCAGCCAAGGAAAACCCAAAGCTACTTTCTAATTGGCGGCCTTTACTTGAGACGTAATATTCATGACGTCACCACCTCAGTAACCAATGAGCACCCATCGATCGGTTAGCGACATCCACACCCAATAGCGACAAGTATTCATGGATACCACTTCTCCGACCTCGTTGTAATGTCGCTATCAGACCTGTTCACTCGCATGGGCTTTGTTATTATCGACAAGCTACTCACAAGTTTCGTGGATTCCACCTCTGATACTGGAAATATCCCATAATTCTCTACATGGCCGAGGTGAAACACAAAGGCAAACCAAAGACGGAATAGTCATCTAAAATAGAACACAATAAAGGGAATGGATAAAGGTAAGAACACGAATAAATCCCACCTTCCAAGCTCCCAGACGTGGGCAGCAGAACTCACCGTGAAGTGATGCACTCGCTTTGCCGCCCAGAACGGTAGGTTTTTTCCTTCAAGCATAAAAAGCTGTGGTCGGTGAACTTGCTAAGAGGTGTCGGGAGGTGTAATGTAATAGTTAAAGAAGATAGCACAGTAACCCGTGCTGTGTGATGTGCCAAAGACGTGTCGCACCCTTCGACTTCGGCGTCGTGAAGACGCTAATGATGATAGGCAAAATCTTGTACGTTCCTTGGTGCAGCCCCCATTGCCATCCAGGCTTTACTAGTTCTTCACACTAAATTTGAAAAATCTTTCCTTTACAGTGCAGTCTACAAATATGAGCACGAGACTCGAGGAAAATGCACTGATTTTCCTCTTCTCTTTTTAGTTTTTTGTAATTTTTAAGATTTTTCTTTTTCTTCTTTTAATCTAAAATTCACAAAACTAACTGACTTTTCCATAAAGGGAAAATAAATATTCCCTGATTGCTAACCCCTGAAAAAAAAAACTTAAAAAACACAAACCTTAGGTCAATCACATTTAATATTCAGGAGCACCAAGGACACAGCTATAGAGGAGAGGAGAGACGGAACGCTCCAAGTCTCTTTTCTCACAGAATGCTCTCACTACACCAGCGGACGAGAGCACAACACCAACGGAAGGAAAATAAAAAACGGACTTGAAGCGCATTAATGAATGAATAAATGTCTAAATACTGAATAACAGTAATAATTCCAATAATAATTATATTAATGATAAGAAAATAAACTTAAATACTCCAACAAAATTCTTATGTGTAACGATCACAATAATTATGGAGGCAGCTGAGCGTTCCAAGAAAAACATGACCTCATTGAAAGAATAAAAGAAAAATGTTTAATGCAACGAGCAATTGTTGTGAAGTAGTGACGGTTAGTCCATACAACAACATATGTAATTTTGCCTGGAGAGAATTGCCTGTTACATGAAATTTTTTTTCTTTATGTCATTAGGAGTTTCGAATACCTTCACGTAAGCAGCGGTGTGAGTGTTCGCGGTGAAGTCAAAAGGTAAACCCAGAAACAACAAGGTTCGCTGGCGAAATCCTTATCATAATGTGGTATGTCCGTGATATCTGTCATCTTGGGACAATAGTTGATGAAAATAAACAAATAAGAAAGGTATATATAGAATATTTTTTCTTTATTTCCCTCAACTTTCTGCGTAAGATTAGTGTTTATAGGATAACATGAATGCTAGGCAATGTGATATCATTTTTTTTTCATACTGATCGAAGAGATCGTTATCTTATCAATCTTATCAACTGGTTATGCTGTTGGAAAGTTTAGAAAATTTAATGAAATAACTGTAATAAAGTCAAACTAATGATAAAGAAAAATTATACTCTACAAAATAGGATGCACATGAAAAGTTCTCTAAATACTTGGAAAACAATTACTTGATGTAATTACGTATCTTTCGAAGGTGACCTTTACAAACTGATGCTCCATCAGGTTAGGTACCATGAATGTGAGACCAGTTATGAGATGCTTACAATATTTGTAGATTTCTTTCATTAGACAAGGTATGCAGTTGTAATGAATATAAAATTTTGCTGCTCGTGCCTGAGATAAATATTCTACTATAGTAGAAAAGATAACCTTACACTAAAAGAAAAAAAAAAGATGATTTATAACAGTATTGCCAGGGTTACACTTGCATCATGGCATCGCGAAGACTGTTGATATATTCCATACTATTGAGTATGCAGTGGCAGAATATTGAGCCTTCTGAGTTCAAGCAGAACGTAAGGCTTATTGAAGCTTAGCAATGGAATTGCCCTTTGATGAGTTTACAGAATTCAGAGCAAGGATTGTTCTGCCTCTATGTCCGCTACATGAAAATCCATGCGTGAACATTCACCAGCTGGGTATTCCGCTTGCATCACCGGGCACTTGATGCATCACCGTGTTTTGATAAATTCTTTGATGGGAACAACAGTACTCTTGAGAGTCTGAGGCTAAGGTCAATCTTTACCCATGAATAACAATTCTAAGCAAATATGATGTCTTAGATGCACTTTCTCCTTATTTTCTGTAAGATAATCGGTGCGTCATTGCCATTCATGCTGATGTTGATCATATACTTTTGAAACTGTTCAGTTCATGCCAATATTCTCGACAGAAAATACCAATATTCTTCACAGAGTATAGGTAAAGAAAATTCTACCACAATAATTTCTTTAAAAACTAGAAGATTCTTCCTCTACTCTATTATACACATTGGATTTGGAGAATTATGGATATGTTCAGGATATATGAGTCATCAATAGCTTGTGCATCAGATCAGATATAAACTGCTTGTTATGTCCTTGTGCCATTCAGCGTTGTGCTTAGTATTTCTATATTCCTTGTATTTATTTCAATGATATACTCACTCTACAATCTACATACATAGGGTCTTCGATCGTGAGAGGCACCTTCAGCCAAAGTGGGGAGATATGAAGTAAGAAGCAGGCAGTTAACTCTTTATCAGCAATGGTGGTGGCTTTCGCACGGAAAGTGCACCACACTGCTCTTTGCCTTCACCTCTGAGCTTATCCACTTTGAGGTAATGTTTCTCCGCAAATATCCTGAAATCACTGGATAGCAACTCGCACCAAAGGAAATGTGAAATTATGAGAGAGACAAGGACAGCTAACCAGTGACGAGGACAAAGAGAGAGAGAGAGAGAGAGAGAGAGAGAGAGAGAGAGAGAGAGAGAGAGAGAGAGAGAGAGAGAGAGAGAGAGAGAGAGAGAGAGAGAGAGAGAGAGAGAGAGAGAGAGAGAGAGAGAGAGAGAGAGAGAGAGAGAGAGAGAGAGAGAGAGAGAGAGAGAGAGAGAGAGAGAGAGAGAGAGAGAGAGAGAGAGAGAGAGAGAGAGAGAGAGAGAGAGAGAGAGAGTGTTAAATGAAGTAACTGTAGCACGTTCAAACTTCAATAATAGTAATAATTCATTTAATAAAACAAAACAAAACAATGAATTATTAAATCATCCATCATTTTTCCCAAAGGCTGATTAATGACATGGATGTTGTCAGTTGGCGAACAACCATTTTGCATGCCTGTTGTTTGCTGCTGCAGTTGAGTGAATGAACGCTGCATTGATTCTTTTTGTGAACACTTTCATATGAAGCGATTGCTGACTATACTATGTCATTTAGCTTAGCCAATAGTCATTTTTCTTTACCTTGAATGATTACAGGACATATAATGGATCCTGTCAGTTAAGGTCTGATTGTGATACTTACACAGCCAAAGCTCTCCACAATGATACCAATATGACTAACCACACTTCATCTCGCTTACTTCCCATCTGCCTTAGATCACGCCCATTAGATTACCGAAGCAGGAACCTGTTCTGCTACATCTTTCTTAGCACGATCTTTCTATTTTAGCGTTTCCCTTCCATGAACAATGAGCTATAATGAGCAACAGTAATGCTATGTCTAAAGCCGGCTAAATCTTTTCCCGAGTCAAAAGGAGGCAAATAATTATCAGCTTCAACTACAATTATGCGTGCTATATCACTCATTAATATTTACACACATACATCGACAATAAGTGCGATAATTTCCGAGAAAAAATAGTTATGTCTCTGTGGTGGTCATTTCGTGGTATTCAGGAAGGCTCACCAGTCTGTTACATGTCGCCAGTGACGTGATGATAAGAAAACGTTTTGTCCAGGAGGGAATCTTCACTCCTCTTCCAATTCACATTATTCCCTCGGTATTTCATATATAACTAGTCATATTAATTCTGTCTATATTCAAAACCAATTAATCATTTTAAATATTGTTGCGAAGATTAATAAATAAAGAGTGAAATACACGAAGCCTTAACAGCTGTGCCTTCTGCCACCGTATTGTGGTGACCCTCGTCCACATATTCATATCATTATCATTATTATACTACAATGTAAATGATCGTAGCATTATGTATATTTATTTGTTTATTATTATTGCTATTATATTATATGATCAATAATTTTTTATCTATCAATAAGTTTATGTAGTTTCACACATAGTATGACTGATGTTATTGCATTATGAGTGTCTAATTCCCGCGCGCCCAAACTGGCGTGGCGTCCCCTCACCCCTCGCCCTCAGTGTTTGGCTGGATACCATAACGCATGGTTACGCCACTCTTCTCTGTTCGACTCAGCCTTTGTGTCTGTACTTCGCCCTGTAGCAATACACTGCTGTACTCTAAAAGTGTTTACCTTGCCCGTGGACCACACTGGACTACTTTAGTGCTGCCAGCCGTGCTACACAGTCACTTAACGCTACTGAGTCACTCCACCACTGCATTGCTGTCTATGGTTGGCACCCCCACTACAACCGTCCAGCAGACTGTTACTGCCCCGCGTTGACATAAACAAAAGAAATGTCACTCCATTCTTCATTTTTTTTTATTGAAGAGGGAAAGACTGGCCAAGGGTAACAAAAAATTATAAAAAAGACCCAATTAGTCGCCAGTCCCCTTACAAAGCAGAAAGAGTTAGCCAGAAGACGGATAAATATCGTGAAATCTCCCTCTTAAAGGAAGTTGAAAATACAGACACACTCCATCTCGTAAATCGTTGTTTGTTTCTTCTCACCATTATCTCTTCTTAGTCTTCTTCTTTTCTCATATTTTATTTCAGAATTTATTGATCTTGCCTTCGCGGTGTTGCTGCTCAATAACTTCATGTGCGTAGTTTTTTTTTTTTTTTTTTCAATGTTCAATCTAATGAAGAAATAAATAACTCTTGGTGTGAATGTGACACATATAATGATTGAGATGAGAAAAGAAAAATGTACAAATGGGCAAGAAGAAGAAGAAGAAGAAGAAGAAGAAGAAGAAGAAGAAAAAAAAAGGAAAAGAAAAAGAAGAAGAAGAAGAAGAAGAAGAAGAAGAAGAAGAAGAAGAAGAACACAAAGACGAAGAAGAAGAAAAAAAAGAAAAAGAAAAGGAAGAAGAAGAAGAAGAAGTTAAAAAAGAAGAAGAAAAGGCAGGAAGAGGAGGAAGAGTAGAAAGAAAATAAAAAACGTTTCTAAATTTGCAGAACCAAAGACAACTTCTACGAGAGAGTACACTTTCGTTCAGCTAAGACGCCAGCATCAGCAGCGAAGACACGAGCAATGACTGTCGGGAAGCGGGATAGTTTCCAGCAAGAAGGTCGAGTCACGGTGCAGGGAAATGGCCCACTAACCTACAAAAGCACACCATGTCGTGACCTCTGTTATTTGTGCTCCCTTTTTGCGTTGCCATGGTAAGTGAATAAAGAAATGAAAATGAATTGACTAGACAAATAACAAAATGGAGTAAACAGATAAATGAATGAATAGATATGTATAATAAATAGCAGATAAAAAAAAAAAACAGTTCTCGAGCAGCACTATCCTTGTAATTCTAGCAGTCTCTCTCTCTCTCTCTCTCTCTCTCTCTCTCTCTCTCTCTCTCTCTCTCTCTCTCTCACACACACACACACACACACACACACACACACACACACACACACACACACACACACACACACACACACACACACACACACACACACTACTCTGACCGAAAGCTCCTAAGATTACGCATTGCCCACAGATGCTATTTTTTCCTATTTCCTGGGAGAGCATCAGCGGAGAAACAGCAGGAGCACAGTACATGTAGGAATGGCATTAACATTTTCCCCCAGTAACTCCTGCGTCGCAGCTGGAAAGCCATTGGTTGTGAAGCAGGACAGGGCTGCGAGTACACAGCATGAAATACGCAGATTTTACATATGAGAGAAGACATTGCATGATATTAATAATTCATCCTGGCTACAGGTAATCAGTGTGAAATGCTTACTTTCATAAAACACTAATAGAAACAATAGAAAACAAGAAATATTATTGTGAATAGAAATATTTTGTTTTTTTAACTTTGCGATAGCTACAAGAGGGATGGATTAAGACGAGGTGGTATCCATGCCTACACCACTCGTGCATGCTCACTTGTAAAGACGGTTTTTGAATACTGAACTACTTTGCGGCTGCAAACACCAAAATACATACACCATTACTTGAGTGGCTTCTCGCCTCCACACACCAGCTGAAGACAGAGACTCGTGCTCCGCCAAAGGAATTCTTTAATTTAACCAGGAGTCGGCCATTCATCCTTTATTTACGGCCCATTCCAACGTGATTTACTTACTTTACAATGTGTGTGTGTGTGTGTGTGTGTGTGTGTGTGTGTGTGTGTGTGTGTGTGTGTGTGTGTGTGTGTGTGTGTGTGTGTGTGTGTGTGTGTGAGTGTCTGTGTGTATGTGTTCTTTAAAATACTTTTCCGTATTTTACGGTTAATTCCTGTGTTTTCTAGCTCAATGAAAAATAAATAGAAATGAAAAAGAAAAGCAACGTCAATATTTTTCGTAAGCTCAATCTGAGAATTGGATCGATTACCTGTCATCTTTAAATGTTACTTTCATACTTATCAAGGAAATCGGTCAAGGAATAAAAAGAAAACATTCACATTCATAATGGCATTCCCGAAACGGAAAGAGTACATCCCACATTAAATTAAGTTTTTCTTTTGAGAACGTTCATATCATGGGCATTGTAACCTACATAATCAGATCCAGAGTCTATCAGAAGAAGGCGTTAAAACGGTGGATATGTTAATTGACCCTTGCGTTAGTAAGGTGAACACAATAAGGATGAAATAAGAGAATCACGCGTAACGAGACAGCAAGAAAAGGAAAAAATCTATTAACAAATTCAGGAGAGCAGTGGCCATGGAAATAACAGAAGATGGTAAGAGATACGAATTACGGCGGTGGGTTGGTGTATGAAGACATTCTGTTAGAGGAGAAGAATCGATAAGACGAAAACCTTATGACTTCACCCTGCTAAGAAGAATCGACTGAACTGAACGTGAATGTAGAAGCAGTGCTCTATTCAAGGGTGGGCAATATTAATGTAAAGAATTAGTAACTAGGACGAGGAAAAGTTTAGGAGGAGGTGACAGAGAACATTTTTAACTTCAGGGAAGCTGTTTGGACACATTTCAGTGTTACACTTGTAGTAATTTTCTACTATTTATGCAAGATGTATATAGGTATTTCATCTGCGATTAAAGCAGTATTGAGTGAATTATTTCTGAACACTTTCCTGGAAAAACTGTGAGAAAAGGAAATGGTCCAGCACGAACTCAAATGTGGTGTCCGTGACCAGGGCACTATCAAAGCAAGGTGCAGACACGCGACATATCAGCAGAGACGTGGCATTGAGTAGGAGTCGACACGCTTTCCTATGGGGTTGGCTACTGACCACTTTATGGCGATACTTACTTTCACAGGAATCATACAGCATTCAGCCAAAGCAAATCTTGTTCAAATAAAGTTTACTAAATTGTAAGAATGTGTATTGTCGCAGTTAGAGACAACGATGGGATTCGAAACAATTTCCCCGAAGGAAAAAACACTAGATTTATGGAAATAGTGATCACCATGTGCTATTTCAGCACTAATAGCAGAGGCATGTTCCCCTTCCTAGCATGCATATCCTATCTGTGTGGAACTTAAGCACATCTCATGGTAATGGACGCCAGCAGCTGATGAAAGAAATATTTGTTTTTGCACTTGCTTTGGATCTCGTGCTGAATTCTCAGTCATTAAAGAATTGGGGCAAAAATTCCATTCAGTATATGTGCTGAAATCATTCACCTTTTTGTATTTGTAGCTTCTTTCTATCTGTTATCTTTGATAGCAGTAATGTATGCAAAAAATAAAATACGATGATGCAGAGAAGTTGAAATGAAAATAAGCTCAGGTCTGAGTGGCTGGAAGGCCACGGCACCTACCATGAGTGAGGGGGCGTGTGGTGAGGCGCAGCAGGGGGTCAGCCACAGTATTCTCCGCTACCTCCACCATGTACTGCGGCTGCTCGAACTCCACCGGCCCACCTCCAACCAGCTTGGTCACTGCAACAAACAGATAAGAACAATAAACAAGCGTGCCTCACACATGTACTTATTCACATCCCAAGCGTCTCTAACATCCCGTGTAGACCAGCCTTATGGTGATGATTCCTTGCAAGTCTGAGTCAAGAAGAAAAAATTAAGTTTTATGTCCTAATCGCCTCCAGTTTTCTGTTCATTCTACTACGAAATGTATTTTCTGTATCATGGCCATCACTTCTGAGACAATGTCCTCTTCTCCCAAGTAAAGTTCGATTCCCGATTAAAGTCTCCTGTGGGTAAAGAATTAAAGAATTACACTGTTGGCAATGGCTAAAGTGCCCATTATCATGATAATGTTTGTCTATATGTGTAGGTGTGAAAAGGTATTGGAAGTAGGACGAACGTCCCACGTTCTCTCCGCAGCTCAACCTTAAGGAAAAGGGAAGGCTAATATGTTCACGGTATAAAAGAGACCAAAAAAAACCCAGACATTTGTCCAAATGTAAAGAGAGAGACATGTAGTGACCGGAGGTACAAGGAGCCCAAAACGATCATGGAACCTGGCGATCATTATGGCCGAACTTCTAAACGAATACGACCTCGCATCGCTTGAAATTTAGCCATCCTTCAGAATAGTGTCCGAGTTTGTGAGAATTCTAAGGGCGGCATTACATACAATCAAAATTTCAACGGAATTCCGTATTGATAGTAATGACTGTTGACTAAACGTCTTAAAAACGACAAGTAAAACATGCTCTTTCTCTACAGTCTATTTCATTTCAATGTCGTGTGCGTGACGGCATTTGAATGACCTCACAATATGCTTTTGTCTGATCCATGTATTCTGTAGTAATTTCTATCACCAGAAAATAAAAAGACAAGTACATATAACAAAATGAATAACGGAAAATACATCCTGTCTGAAGCGGTGCTTGCTTGAGAAGACAGCAAAGCGAGATATTCTGCAAATCTGTCATCAAGGAACAATGTACCGTTGCTTCACAAAACCGTCAATATTAGAAGATTCTTGTGTGTATGGTAATCTATGGGGTACACATCTATACACACCAACTCTCTTGAAAATATTTATGATAAAATGAGAAGGTAGAAATAAGTAGAAAATAATGTCAACCTGATTGTTTACCCTGAGCGAGGTGCAGGCGGGCTTCCTGTTTTAAATGAAAATATATTGTTTCATTCATTATAATTTTTCATGGAAAACTATGAATAAGCCTTCTCCAAACGGTAAAACTACTTGGAAAGTTTCCCTTTAATGAAACCGTCCGGCACGGCTGCGTGCATTCCTTATTCAAAGGAGATAGGTGTTCTTGATCATAGATGAGGACTAAGAATAATGCAAGTGGTTCAACAAGTAAAAAAGAAGGATTGCTTAAATGTTATCACGTCTTTCAATAAATCAGTGTTACAAACAATAGAATCGCTTAGTATTTCAGAACAGAACCCATAATTTAAACACATATTCCATCAATCTGCAGAATAAAATTATTAAGTTATTACATTATCTTATTTTAGATTCAATGAAGGCATATTCTCTATAAAATAATTATACTATTGTTTTGCGTGTACACATGTTTCTTGTTCTATGTACATTACACATTGTCTGTTTCCCTGCCAACTCACGCCACAGTAACACATCACTTGAACTGTCTGGCAATGCCAGTTACTGTATCTATAAACGGGAGAGAGAGAGAGAGAGAGAGAGAGAGAGAGAGAGAGAGAGAGAGAGAGAGAGAGAGAGAGAGAGAGAGAGAGACTAATAAGGGGGCACTGCCTCGCCACACACTCCGCCAGCGGGTTAGAAGAATACTGCCTTCGGATTCCATGTGTGTCGTAAAAGACGAGTAAAAGAGAGAGAGAGAGAGAGAGAGAGAGAGAGAGAGAGAGAGAGAGAGAGGGTGGGAGGGGGATGACTGTGAGCGTCTCAGTCAGCACTTCCATATTTACATTGAGGTCTGGTGGGATTCTTTGTAACTAATGATTCATTTAACTTATTCTATTCGTTCATTTATTTCATTATTTAACTTATCAATTATTCAACCAATTAACTGAGATTGAATTGTTTTGTGTGTGTTTGTCCCTCTAATCTAAAATTTAACAACATTCATTTCAGATTCGCTCTGCCACTCTTTATCGCATACCACTTAATTTCTTTCCACGGTAATTTGATGATCCCGTAAAAAAGAAAATAAGTAAATATTCTAAATTCTGCACTTGAAAATTTCAATTATTCTTTGTCGAATTTTACCTTATTATATCGTATTGGTAACTTTATATATATATATATATATATATATATATATATATATATATATATATATATATATATATATATATATATATATATATATATATATATTGGGAATATAGTTCTGTTGATATCTACCTATGTGTTTTTGTATTAATCTATATAGCGGATAGGCAAACACACAGGTGATGGCCCACACAAGGCACCACACATTCACACACGCACATACCTCATTCACACTTTTTGTTGCGCCAGCCTCTGGAGAAAAGAATCAGTCTCGAGTATCCCACCTTACAACACCTTGAGAGCTAAGGTAGAGAACAGTCGCCCACACACCAGCACAGCAAGCGGAATACGAGAGAATTGAAAAAAAAAACATTATAGATGAGAGATGTCATCAGGGTCGAGGACATCTTGATTGCGTAAAAAGAGAGACGTTAACAGTATTAGCAGAACATTCTATACACAGACGTTGGTAAAAGAAGGAAGGATATACATAATGAATTTAGAAATATGATGAAGACTGTGATGAGCTGCAGCAACCAGGCAATCGACACAAATAAATGAAGGCTCCTTTGTCCTTTAGTGAATTCATGAGACTGATGATGATGATAATAATGATAATACGTATGTTTAGAATCACGTGCAAAAAAAGTAATGAAGTTGTTCATCTTAACCAATGTATTTCATCTTGGAAAATAGATGAGAAAATATCAAATTTGATATGTGATCTGCAGTCCATTCTGGTTTGATTTTCAGTCTTTTACTACGTATAAAGCCTACTTAGATATTACTAATTCCCGTATTAGAAAATACTTTCAGCAACAAGACTGACTTTCATGAATTCTGAATCCTTATCTAATTCACGTTGGAGGACCAGCCCTGCGTTAGGGTGTTCAGTATATAACCCCTTTAGTATGCCTTGCACGGCTTTTAAAATTTCCAGACCCACTCGCCAAAAGCTGAAGGAAGGTAAGTAAAGTACGTCGACAAAGCATGTACCTTTTTAACTATATATTTCCCAAAGTATCCGGCGTAACCCCCGCGGCGTGGAGGAGTTAAACCTTATAGCTCAGTGCTGCAGCGTCCCTGCAACTCTCCAACCCATAGGTTACCTTCCGGCAGCGTGCGGCAGGCTGGCTTAAAGCCAGATTAGGATGGGGCGTAAATCCTTGCCATTGTCAATCCCGCGCTCATCAAGTGCCCGGCCAGAAACCAACTTCCAATGCAGGCTCAGGCAACAGCAGGAGGTTTTCCTGTATTTCCTCACTCTTGCCGCCGCTGAACGGGAATGAGGAAAATAACTAGCTAGGAATGATGCTGCAGATGCAAAATAAATTCAGTATTATTACAATTTTGTAATTTTGTGGCGTGCTGCATTTACTGTGATATTACAGGTTATTGAATTTGAATTTCGTATTCTGTACAATTCACTAATCTAAATAGCATAACTTATTATTTTCAAAAAGATATTTGGAGTTATTATTATGGCCAGAATAGCCAAGAGAATGCTTGGATACAGTACTAATTTGCTTACTGGAATGGGTGTAGGGCATTTCTTAAACGAGAAGCGACCCGCGCCAAGTGCACCCTTACTTATGGATAATTCCATTTGTAAAGTGATTCAATAACGTAGCTAGAATGGCGCGGTAATCTTGCAGGGGACATTAGATAGGCCTTGAGTTCCAATCTTGATCATATCTGTGCTCTCGCCGCCAGTATCATTATCAGCATCAATAAGCGAGCAGCAGGGAACACACCGCTCACCCAAACTATCTATGTTACGTGCTACTTTGAATTATTGTTTACTCTTAAGTCCATGTCATTATTTACCTGTGGGCTGTGGCCGACTGCAAGACGCTTAGTCCGTGTCAATAGCAATGATATATATATATATATATATATATATATATATATATATATATATATATATATATATATATATATATATATACACGTATATATTGTTTAGCAAGAGCACCAAACAAGGCCAATTAGTCTGCAATGAAAAAGAAAAGAAGGTCGAAAACGGTGGTCAGAAAAAACCTTCTACTTGAAAGAGTTCATGTCATAGGAAGGTGGAAATGCACAAACAGGCAGGAAGTTATAGAATTTACCAGAGGAAGAAATGAATGGTTAGCCCTTGCATTACAGAGGTGAACAAAACAGGGATGAGAGGAAGAAGAGTCTTGTGCAGCTGTGACGCAAGATCATAGGTAGCGTGCACCTAGCAAGATCAGAAGAGCAGTGGGCGTGTAAATAGCAGTAGAAGATAGCAAGCGATGCAACATTGCAGCGATAAGAAAGAAGCTGAAAACAGTCAGTCAAAGGAGAAGAGTTGATAAGACAAAGAGCTTTTGATTTCATCCTTTCTAAAAGAACAGTGTGACAAGAATCGCCCTTATGCATGTGAAACAAATTCCATTCATGGACGTGACAAATTTTTGATTGTGTATTCGTTGTGAAGAGACTCGGTTCTGCAGGCGCATCAGTGATATTCAAACACGACATCAATCATTATTTCCTCCTCCCAGTGTAGCTTCCATTAAAAAAAGTGCAGCAAGTAGTTCAAAATTTTAATTCAGGAAACTTCAAGTATTTTTTTAAGACGAAACTTCAAATTCACCGACATAAAACGTAGGGACGAAGTAAAAGCCCTCCAGACACGGTCAACTTTGCGAGAGGCTAAGGAGGAGGAGGAGGAGGAGGAGGAGGAGGTGGTGGTAGTGGTGTGGTGGTAGTGGTGAGAGTATAAAGACTACACTACACTCTATACATTATGAAGGAGAAGCAAGAGGACAAAGGCTCATAAGGACAAAGAAAACAGAAAGTCACTAACTTCCTCATAATGACCGTCAACAAAAATAACAAGAATAGCAAGAGATACATGATGACGATGATGATGATGATGATGATGATGAAAGAAGAGAGAGGAGGACGACGAGGAGAAGGTTGAAGAAGAAGGGAAGGGGAGATGGACAGGGGAAAGAAGAGGAGGTAGACGGGAAAGAGGATGTAGACACGAAAGAGGAGGTAGCTGGGAGGATAATGAAAAGGACAAGAAGTGGAGGTGGAGCAGGATAAGAGAAGGAGAGAAGGGACAATAAGAGAAGCTGTGAAGGGAGAGAATGAATAGGATAAGGAGAACAAGGAGATATTTCTATAAATGTGCCATGAGGAAGAAAAGATGAAAGAGTTACTAACAGAGGGTGAGGAATAGTGAAGCATGGCGAGGTTATCTGTGTTGCTTGTTATCTTTAAAAGTGAATACAATGGTTTTATGATCTCATGTGGCGATCTAGACACCAGCAAAAACTAAGAAACATATCAATTAAATATCTAAAAGACACAAGAGAGAAAGGGAAAAAAAAGATAATTTAGATAAAGATACTGGAAAGAGAACTAAGCGAAAACAATAAACGAATTCTAGAGGGAAAATGTTGACAAAGTATTGGAATGTCTTTGCAGAGAGAGGGGGACAACATATATAATTCTACACTCATAAAAAGGTAAATTAAATTCTTTCCAATTAGGAATCTTACGTAATGGAAACAAATGTGTACATGTTTTATACGTTCTAATATTGTTCTTCCTTCAAATTAAAAGTTCAGGCTCGTATTCTTAAAATAGTTAGGCACCGAGTCGTGATTTATCTCGACAAACCATACCGATAATGTATCTTTTTTTCCATGGGTGTTTTCCAATGATACATTAACGAACTACACAACATCATCAAGAGAAAACACCCATGAAAACCCAACTCTTCACCTTTGCACACTTTCAAAATAACCCTGATGAAAGAACGAAGAGTTTAAGTTACAAGCTCAAAATATTTGCTTAGTCAGACTCAACATTAGTTCAAGGTTATGAAGACCATTCATCTGGACCCGCCCATCCGTAAACCATAAAAAAATAAATTCATAGTGAAAGAGGAGAAGAAGGAGGGGCTGTCGTTTGTAAAGTAAAAGTAGGTGCCGCGATGATGGTAGACGTGATATTAATGGTACAGATCGCGGTGGGGGTGTTGGTGGTGGTGATATTGGAAGCAAGAGAGGTGATAGTGGTAATGCTGTTGCTGATGACAAAAGTTGTGCTAGTTTCAGAGTGGTGTTGAAGATGTTGGTGATGACGGTCGCAAAGAAAGTGACGATAGCTGTAGTAGTGATGGCTCTGATAGTTATAGTGGTATTGATGACGATTTTCTTGTTGTAGCAGGTGATAATAATGCTGAATCTAGAATTAGTGGCAGTGGGAAAGTATTAGTGATGTGACAGTGACAGTGACGATGGTTCAGTGAAGATGGTGTTGGTGGGGATGGTACATAGAAGTGATGGTGAATGTTGTGGTGGTTTCATGAGCAGGAGGCGGTGGAGATGGTGGTGATGGTGATGTTACCGGTGCTGCTGTTGATGATGGTTATTCATGGTGGCGGTGGTGGTGGTGGCGGTGGTAATGGTGGTGATAGTTGTGGGAGAAGCGGCGGCTGCAGAATGTTATAATTTATTGTTATAAAGATGGAAAGAGCTGTAATGAAGTAGGAGAAAGAGGAGGAAGAGGAGGAGGAGGAGGAGGAGGATAGGCAAAGATAATGGCTCTAGACTGCCGTGATATAATTACAATATCATTTGGAGATGACATTTACGTACATAGTGTTCTTAATCTCTCTCTCTCTCTCTCTCTCTCTCTCTCTCTCTCTCTCTCTCTCTCTCTCTCTCTCTCTCTCTCTCTCTCTCTCTCTCTCTCTCTCTCTCTCTCTCTCTCTCTCTCTCTCTCTCTAGGGCTTAGCACAAATTATATCACGTATGAAATGCGCAAGAGCATCATATTCTGGGTAGGCTGAGAAAATAGTGTGTGTTTATTTAATTTAAATAAACATACACCGTTTTCGTATTTGCCATGGAATGAGTTGGATTGCAAGTTTACGTTAAGCCTTCCTCCTTAGAGAGTGAGAGGCGACACGAGGCGGCCGGAGAGGAAGGCACGGTAATGCTGGAGCAAGCGGAAGAGGAAGGAAGGTGAATAAATACGTGAGGGGAATATGAGGGAGAGGACACCGGTGGCCAGACTGGAAGGGAAGTAAGGTAAAAAGAATATGTTAGTGAAAAAAAGATGATATTTACAATAGGAATGTAAACGACCTTTAAAACGATAAATTTTGTTAAGAAGTCAATCATTCGCCACTAGTACGTGAAAAGCACTCATGCATAAAGGAAGAAAAAAAAGCATCTTTGCTTCATGAATAGTGATACATTCCTGACAAGCTGCCGTCGCTTCATATCATAAGCAGTAATGGAGTCTTGAGCAGAATAACATCCTTTCAAAGTATTGTTAATATATTAAAAGTGAGAGTCATGTATGAAAAAGAAAAGCGGGAGATATTATTTCATTCGGCTCTCTGAAGGAATATCCCAGACTCGGACAAGTGACGCTGTATATGTGTGTGTCTCTGTGTATGTGTGTGTGTGTGTGTGTGTGTGTGTGTGTGTGTGTGTGTGTGTGTGTGTGTGTGTGTGTGTGTGTGTGTGTGTGTAAAACGCATCTATATTTTTTCCCGGAAAGTTACAAAATTTTTGATAAATAGAATTGAACCCAACAAAGGTGGCGTAGTTGTAAACAAATAACGCGGCAAAAAAAAGACACAAGAAAGTTGGCTGGTGTGCAGGGTTGTGCGCACCGGAGGGAAGCAGAAGCAGCCCCGTAAGGATGACAGATGAGAGAGAATACTCAAGAGGGCTGCGGCAAGGCGAGTAGGGAGGAGAAAGAGACGCAAAGGAGAAAACTTTTAAGTACAAAGTATCCGTGTTGGATGTGTCGGCAGGCGTAACACTCACTTCAGCCTCCTCCAGGAAAACAACAGAGGTGAATGATCAAATAAAGTGTCTCTGAAACCTCGTCTCACACTCGCCACACGCCTCTTTCTTTCTATTGTCATTCACGCAGTATTCTTTCACATGCAGTCATTTGTGATGGTTTCTCATGCTTTACTAGTTATCATATATGAGTGAAATTCTCTCATTTTATTGTTCACATTACGTTGATAACAAAAGAAAACAAGAAGACTACAATGAAATTCCAGCATTCCTACACAAAGCACCTCCTGGAGACTTAGACCTATTAACACTATACTCTTATCCTTGGCCATGAATTTTGTATCGTCTATAGACAAACCTTACAAGTAATTATAGAGTTGCGCGCGGTGTGTGTGTGTGTGTGTGTGTGTGTGTGTGTGTGTGTGTGTGTGTGTGTGTGTGTGTGTGTGTGTGTGTGTGTGTACGTGCGTGTGTGTGTGTGTGTCTGTGTGTGTGTGTGTGTGTGTGTGTGTGTGTGTGTGTGTGTGTGTTGTTGTTGTTGTTGTTGTTGTTGTTGTTGTTGTTGTTGTTGTTGTTGCTGTTGTTGTTGTAGTTGTTGAAAAATGTCAAAATGAAAATATGTAAATCAGTAAACCATTTACGGCTAAATTAACAATGAAAAAAGTACATCCTCATTTTAACTGAATCAGGGCACAAGAAATGGATTTTGACCAACAATAATTACTTCATAAGTCTGTTTTTTTTAATATTATAATTGCTTCATAATTTTGCTGTTTAAATGTCTGATCATAGTGTGTGTGTGTGTGTGTGTGTGTGTGTGTGTGTGTGTGTGTGTGTGTGTGTGTGTGTGTGTGTAAGACTGCCAGATTTAGAAGAGTACTCATCAGAACACCGGGATTTGTAGAGAAAAACCTGCTGGAATGAGTGACAAGACATATATTCATCCAACCCTTCCGTCGTAACTCTCGACAATGATCAAGAATTGTAACGCACAACCATGCCAGACACCCTCGCACATTTCTTACACCCTGCTGCACACAATCCTAATTTGTTGAGAGACAAGAGAAATGCACACACGCGAAAAGTGATACCTGCAAACGTCAATACCTAATGTACTTGCCTAAACACGCGCGATAAGCATCATTTAGCTGAGACAACACATGGTTTTTCGCAGAATGGAGGACACGTTTTGTTACAAGCAAACAGATTGGAACAAAGATTAACAAACACAGCAAACAAGGCACACAAGATTCATACGAATTTCTTTGTGTTGAAATCGCAGTGTTAAAAAAAAAGAAAAGAAAATTGTCCTCCCTGTCCTCGTTGTCTTTCCTGAAAGGAAAAACAGTAGAGAGTTTTGTTTTGTTCTATTTTTTCATCTTTTTTTTTTTATTCTTAGTACAACAGACACTTCCAATATAGATTAATAGGTAGGTCTAAGGGTATTTTTTCATACTTTGTGAAAATTCTCTCTCTCTCTCTCTCTCTCTCTCTCTCTCTCTCTCTCTCTCTCTCTCTCTCTCTCTCTCTCTCTCTCTCTCTCTCTCTCTCTCTCTCTCTCTCTCTCTCTCTCTCTCTCTCTCTCTCTCTCTGTGTGTGTGTGTGTGTGTGTGTGTGTGTGTGTGTGTGTGTGTGTGTGTGTGTGTGTGTGTGTGTGTGTGTGTGTGTGTGTGTGTGTGTGTGTGTGTGTGTGTGTGTGTGTGTGTGTGTGTGTGTGTGTGTGTGTGTGTGTGTGTGTGTGTGTGTGTGTGTGTTTGTGTGTTTTACAATGTAATAAGCACTGAAAAAATATATGGCAGGATATATATTCACTCTCATTATTATCAAAATACAAAAGTGAAGATAACTTTTATGAAATTAAATATTACGTCCATGGAAGGGAACAAAATTTTCCTTGAATAATTTCATTCCTAAATTAACGACTATCTTTTTTTTTTATGTTCATGTTTTTGTTTTGCTTCTTTTTAACTTATGTTGGAGCACATTCTTTGTCTCGGTGAGAACAGCCTCCCCCAAGCCGTGTGTCAGCCCTGGGAATGGCTCCTTTATTGCCGCACCGTCCACACAGCACAACACTGACTGCGGCGCTCAGATCCACGATTAAACTAGTATCATTACAACGCGATAAGGTCTTTGTACACCTAACGCCATGATTTGATGGAGCGATATGAGAATTGTTACATAATACAAGTATAACACGGACAAAACGAACCGCTTATAGGATGATGACAGAAACTGAATAAAGCATCAAGCAGAATGATAAGCCATTAGAATGATAAATGCAATACTGACTGATTATAGGACTCTGAAATATAAGTATGACGCTGTACTACATGACAATACGTAACCACAAAACAGCAGCACGACGCAGCATGGCACACCACACTCAGTCACGTGCGGCACGCAAACACTTGGCACCACCGCTACACGCATTCCGCCACACACAAATACTCAGCATTCCAGAAAATCGCACATAATTTTGCCCAATAAAAATATATATATTCATAGATTTGTAATGACATTGGAATCTCGTTCATTCGTTTTTCAGTTTATTCGTTCCAAACACACACACACACACACACACACACACACACACACACACACACACACACACACACACACACACACACACACACACACACACACACACACACACACACACACACACACACACACACACACACACACACACACACACACACACACACACACACACACACACACACACACACACACACACACACACACACACACACACACACACACACACACACACACCATTAATAAAATGAAAAATAAAATAAAATAAAAAGATCGAGAGGAAAGGATGTGAAATGGAATCAAAGGATGCACTTACAACTTAAAAAGCTCTGGTAAACAGAGGAGGACGTTTCTCGGAATCAAAGGTGAAGTAACACGTGTATCTTTCAGCTAACTGAATAATTAAATTTCTACAAATTAATAATGCAAATTCCAAAGTCAAAGTAAAATGTAAGTTTCCAGCTTAGCCGTGAATCTCACCACCACCCGTCAGGCCAGTGAGCGCGAGTAGCGCAGTGCTTTGCAGAGAAACGAGTCTACTTTAACCGCCTTTATCAAAGACCAATACATTTTTGTGATGCATAACATTTACATTGCAACGCCTTTGTAAAGACGTGTAAAACACAAATACCCGCTCATCTGATGTGAGGATAGATAAACACGCGCGCGCGAATACACACACACACACACACACACACACACACACACACACACACACACACACACACACACACACACACACACACGCACACATTTTTGTGATGTCCTTCGACAGCATTAATTTAATTAATGAAGCAGACAGCCCGAGAAAACACTTGCAATTACATAAAGCATATTAGCAGACACACCTCACAACAACGCCACATGACATGATTTTGCTGTGGTAATGAATTTCTCTCTTCTAGAAGGACAGGTTACAGATTCTTGATCTAGGCTTTTCATTATCTCTGATTCCACTTATAATACCTTAACTTTAATCCTCAAAGCTCATCGCACACACCTGCCCCTGCTGACAGACAGGGTAGCACCTCAAATCAACCACGTTTGTTATCAGGTTCCGTCAAAACCAGTACACACAAGTGAATCTGTGCCACCCGGTCCGCATCCATTGCAAAAACTCCTTTACCTGCGCTGCATCCACACCATGTATTGCCGCATCCGATGCTCATTTTGTGCCATTTTCAAAGTTGAATACTCACTCGACGCGCGTCCGCAACATTTTTTGTGTGTGATATGGTACTGGAAGCGCTGGTGTGTGTGTGTGTGTGTGTGTGTGTGTGTGTGTGTGTGTGTGTGTGTGTGTGTGTGTGTGTGTGTGTGTGTGTGTGTGTGTGTGTGTGTGTGTGTGTGTGTGTGTGTGTGTGTGTGTGTGTGTGTGTGTGTGTGTGTGTGTGTGTGTGTGTGTGTGTGAGTGTGTGTGTGTGCGTGTGTGTGTGTGACAGGAGAGAGAGAGAGAGAGACCTTTGCGGGGGTGGTAGTGTGCACAAGGCGGTTAAATTAAAGGGGTAACGGCAAACAATACAACATAACAAGTCCGCACAGAGTTGGAAGTAGTGGAGGAACAAAGTCATTTCTAAACTCCTTACATAACATTTTTTTTCCCGAATACTTGATGATGAACCATGGAAGGTGACCTGGAACAACAGCAAATTTACGAGAAGTTTGATAATAACAGAGAGAGAGAGAAAGAGAGAGAGAGAGAGAGAGAGAGAGAGAGAGAGAGAGAGAGAGAGAGAGAGAGAGAGAGAGAGAGAGAGAGAGAGAGAGAGAGAGAGAGAGAGAAGCTACTGTGTTTTGCTTTAGAAGATGTGCAATAAAAGTAACATCACAAAACATCATAGAGCTAAAAAAAAATTATCAATCTTCACCATCAAGAAACTATAGAATATCCCTGAATGGAAAAAAAAATAAATAAAAAGTATAATAATAAAACCATTCTGCTTTCAAGGATCAATAAGAAACATCACACAAAATACCACTGAGTTAAAAGGTAAGCTTCAGAATCATGAAACTGCAAGACACCTCTGAGTTAAGAAGAAAATAATAACAACAGTAAAAAAATAAAAACACAAATAATATCAACACTGCACAAATGACAACTAGACACGTGACAACTTGCAAGCACTCAACACCGAATGCAAACTTAGCACGCCTCCTGCACCGCCATGTTAAGCACGTCTCTCTTGCTTGCTTTGCCTAGAAATTCTCTCCTAATACGCAATTTTGGAGCTGATCCGAGTGTCTCCCTCGTCGGTATATACCCTCTCTGACTGGGCCATCGCTGCTCCCCTCTGAGTGTTCATTTCTCCCAATAAAGCCCCTTAATGTCAAACCCACCTGGAGGCAGCGGCGGCCTGGGGTGCTGGGCAACAGGGTTATGTTTCCCGTAAGTTCCCCCAGGGTGTGGCGCTCATGGCCTAAGTGGATGACAAAGTTGGGGACGGCATGAGGGTAAGTTGGCTGAGAGAGAGAGAGAGAGAGAGAGAGAGAGAGAGAGAGAGAGAGAGAGAGAGAGAGAGAGAGAGAGAGAGAGAGAGAGAGAGAGAGAGAGAGAGAGAGAGAGAGAGAGAGAGAGAGAGAGAGAGAGAGAGAGAGAGAGAGAGAGAGAGAGAGAGAGAGAGAGAGAGAGAGAGAGAGAGAGAGAGAGAGAGAGAGAGAGAGAGAATGAAATGTGTTCCAGGTAAGATAATACATGCAGCCTCGGAAAAATAAAATGTTACTAGAGGAAAAAAATGCGAAAACATTTCACGCAGGCAAAAAAAAAAGAAAAAAAAAGTGGCGCTGAATTTTCCTTTTGATTCCACACCACAAAATAAAAAAAAAGATAATAAGCCCTTTTTTTCCTGCGTTTTTGATATTCATTGATAGCCAGTTGAGTGTTCTATATTGAAAGAAGAAGAAGCTCCCGTTTTATATTACGTAATCATCGTTGCATGGCACACGCTTCAATAAATGCATCACTGTGTTTCTTCCTTCCCCGGGACGTGAATAAAACATACGGCGCGGCTGATGTACCTACTGAACCGAAGGAAAGTGTGCTGAACTGACATTCTTTTCACATTCACCTATTTTTCTTGAAGGTTTAATGGTACCAAGAATATTTCCAGTATTTCTCCATCGAAGTAGTCAATGACTGAGGGTAAAGTAGCGGTGGTGGTTGTGGTGGTGGTGGTGGTGGTGTTGGGAGACGAGTTGTGTTAATGCTGAGGGCGTCCTTTTTTGGCGGTGGCGATGGTGGTGATGGTAGTGGTGGTAGTTGTGAGGGGCTGAAAAAAAAAACGGGAATAGTAAAGACGCAATGGGTCGTTCGTTGCTTCACGGTGTGGTGGTGGGTTGGCCTCGCTCCCTTACCTCGTGTGCCAGTGACATGTATGTACAGAACGCACCCTTCTGATGGTGGTGGTGGTTGTGGTGGTGATGCTTTTGTTACTGTTGTTATTATTGGTGATAGTGGTGGTGTTATATTGGGAGTATCAGGTTATAATGTGGCAAGAAATACGCGTGATCAATACAGGCTGTTATTTAAAGTCCAGCAAGCCGTCACAGTTATTCGGGATGACCATGTCTTATTGGCTGTCTGATCGAATGACACCCATTAATAGATATAATATTCTGCTACATTTTTAACATGTCACGTGCGTTGCATGATGTTCTGGGCGTGGGATACTTTTCTCCGCCACGCTGGCTCTGAATTATTAATTGTGTGGTCATTTCGGAAACACGTCATGCGGTCTGTTAGTTGCACTGTATATTGTGGCTGTAAGAGGTGTGACTGGGCCATGACGAGCCTCAGGTGTGTGTGTGTGTGTGTGTGTGTGTGTGTGTGTGTGTGTGTGTGTGTGTGTGTGTCCGCAGGCAGAGCCATATCACAACATTGTGTTCAACGAAAAAATAGAAAAGAAAAACAGACGAATAAGCATATAAATGTATCTAGGTTCAAATATAACTCATAGAATATGTTGTGATCACATTTCTGACAGACTGAATCCCAAAAAAAGTTTTTTTCTTCTTTTTCTTTTATTTGTTTTTACGTCTAATGGAAAAAAAAAAAAAAAGAGCAATCAAAGCAAAAGCATCACATCAACACGCTTCAGTTTCTTATTTTGCGTCATTTACTTCAGCGCTTAGAATACTCGAACACAACATTAACTTTATTTTTCTTTTTTGCTACAGTCATTGGTGGCAGCAATCTTTGAGTGTCGTAATGTCACTACAACGGTCAACATGTATTTGTGACCAACAAAGCAGCAACAGCACAAAACACGCTAACACGAATTACACGAGAGTAAACCAGATTATGTGCTGGAAAAAAAAGATGCCTTGTTTTATTACACTCATGTGACCTTCGTGTTGTAATTCATCTCAATGTCCTGCACTCTCCACTGAATGATGAGGAACGTTGTTTTGTGAAATGGCAAAATAAATCAGTGGATTGGTGGATCATTTTTTTTCATGATTCAAAGAGATGAATCTGATGTCAGTATCTGATGAAGGTGGAAGTAAAAACTTTTGTTTGTGGCCAAAAGGTGCAGGATTATTTTAAAGGAATTTACGGGAATTATTAAAAGCAATTGGGAACTCATCACAATCGGTCTGACCATTATCAATCCTGATTTTTCCTGACAGAGAAGTCGGTGTTAAGATATCAAATAACGAAAACCACACATCACATTTTTTTTCATCTCTAAATAATGTGAATATGAGTTTAAAGTTTCGTTTAATACTTCTCACACATTACTAGTTTAGGAAAGCTCTAGCACTGTGTGATTTGTGTGCTTTTATAGATTATATC